>NW_021821424.1:0-72863 GCF_901001135.1 Rhinatrema bivittatum | reverse complement strand
AATAAATATGCAGCTCTTGGTCAAATTTTTCCAGTCAAGTACCGTCTGATTTCAACAAGTTATTCAGCAACACAGATGAACTTAGGAGTCTGAAACAAAAAGACTAACAGAAGGAGCCTGGAAAAAAAATCAAATAATTTTCTTAAATCTGACCATTCATCTCATTAGAAATTTATAAGGAGCGATTTTCACAATGGCCATGGATATTGCATTGTACTCATGGGCCTACAAGCTAATTTTTTAAAGGAAACTCCTATGAGATCTCCCTTTGAAAATCAGACCAGCAGCACAAGAGAGTACTTACTACTTGTGCACATTTTATAATTGCTGTTAAAGAAAATCTGAATAAGCCAAGATATTCAACCTTTCCAGCCATAAAAGAGTGTGGGCAAGTTGAAGTTATGATAATCAGATAGGGGTAAACAATAAAGATGATCGTTGTGTCACATATCTTGTCTGATTAAGCATTCGTATTAATAAAGAACAAGAAGATATAAAACATGACTTTAATATTGGAATGTGTTCAAAAATGATAATCTTCAAAGAGCTGTATCCCCTGAAGCAAACTTAAGTTCTTCATGATTTTGAAATGATGGCTTTGACAAACACAGCTGGTGAGTTTAATGTGTAATATGTTATTGTTCCTTCAAGGCAAAAGAAGATATGCTTTCAAATCCGTAAGATATATCACAATAACTAAAAAAGGCAACCAAAGCTATTTGCATAATGATAAGCTGATAATTCGTTATTTTGAATTATGCAGAATTGATGGTTAATGAATAAGATTTGTTAATTTATTTATTTATCTTCATTTCATTTCCATCTATATGGCACTTTACCCCAGTCAATGCAGCGAAGGGAGCATGGTTCTTGAAAGCTTGTCACAAATGTATTAAATTAGTCCAATAAAAGGTATTTCTTACAGCCTATTCATTGATTTTTATTTCTATACACCTATCTGCACTAACACGGACACCACCCAACTTTATTTTGGTTCAATAACTCTTGTTTTATATAGCTGAACCATAATCCAGTTAAAAACAGGTCTAAAATTGCATAGCAACCTAAAAGAGCAGATTTTATGACTCCATGACCTGCATGTTTGCAATAATGTGTGTGTATGATAAAGGAACCTCATGTGTAAGGGCCTTGCAGTTGCTCCAGGGAGATGGGTAACATGTAGGGGTGCGTGGAGAGTGTGTATGGGGAAAGATGGATAAAGGAATAAGTGTAGAGAAGGCTGTGGGGTGTACATATGGGTAAAGGTATGGAGGGATGTAGTAACATAGTAATGATGGCAGAAAAGGACCAGATGGCCCATCCAGTCTGCCAGCAAGCTTCTTATGGTAGTATCTGCTGCCCCTGTGCAGTTACCCCAAGCCTTATGATAAGGGTAGTAATATATACAATCAAGCAAAACCAAGCAACTGTGAAACCTATAAATTACTGCTGGCAACATTTTTTACTGGGTGAGGAGCCTTCTTGATAATTTAGACAATGCTGTTTGACTTTCTTCTCTTTAGGACTTGGCCGAAGAAGCCACCCTGTGCTTTTTCCCTTATGCTTGCATGTAAGTATCCCAGGCCATAAACGTCAGGGCCCATGTTGGTTGTTGTCTGTATCTAGTTCTTCTTCCCATCATCCCCCACTGTCAAAGAGGGGAACGATGTTGCAGTTGCATCAAAAGCATCAAGGCTATTGATTGGGGGTAGTAATCCCCCCTGCCTTCTATTAAGGCTAGTAACTGCCATTCTGTGCAGGTTATCCCCAAGCACCCTCTTCTTAATTTCTGTTCTCTAGACCTTATGGATCCACAGTGTTTATCCCATGTCCCTTTGAATTCGTTGACTTCTTCACCACCTCCTCAGAAAGGGCATTCCAAGCATCCATCACCCTCTCCATGAAGAAATATGTCCTGCTGTTGGTTCTGAGTCATCCCTAGTTCTACTGTTTCCTTTCCAATGGAAAAGGTTCAAAGTTTGTGCATCATTAAAATCTTTCAGGTATGTGAAGTCTGTATAATATCTCCCCTGCACCTTCTCTCTTCCAGGGTATGCATATTTAGATCCTTCAGCCTCAGATCATATGTCTTTCCATTTTGGTTGCCCTTCTCTGGATTGCCTCCATCCTGTCTCCATCCTTTTTGACATATGGTCTCCAGACATGAACACAGTAGTCCAAGTGAGGCCTCATCAAGGACATGTACAAGGGCACTATCACCTCCCTTTTCCTGCTTGTTAGTCCTCTCTCTATGTAGTCCAGCATTCCTCTGCCTTTACCTATAACCTTGTCACATTGCTTTGCCGCTTTCAGATCACCAAATACTAGTGATGTACATTCATTTTAAATATGTTTAAAAAATGTGGTGAATAAAGGCAATTTGTTTTCGTTTGGGGGCCTCAAAACCTTGTGTGTTGTATTTGTTTCAAATGAATGCATCAGGCCTAGACCTAAGCCCAAGGCCAGGGTATCGCCTAGGGCATAGGCTAAAGCCAAAAGCAGGTGCCACAGCCTAGGTCGAACACATCGCCGAGGTCTCAGGCTATATCTGAGCCAATGCCAGGGCCTCAGCTAACAACTGAGCCCCCTGATCAGTCACTTAACTTATCTGTCAAATATCTGAGGGCCAGGCCGGGTATCAAATCTTGGCCCTCGGCCCAGGCCCAAGTTCAATGATGGGTCCAGCCTCAGCCTAGGCCAGAACTTGGACCCAAACATGATGCCATGGCCCGGCTCGGATTCCTGGTCCTGACATTGTATTCTGGGGTTGACCCAGAGTTAATTAATTACGACACATTCACCCCAACGGACAGCGCTAGTTTGATGTACAGCATTGTATTGCATTGCAATATATCAAATTAGTGCCATCCACTGGGGTGAGTGCACCAAAATGTGTTAACTCTGGTATGACTCCAGTGCACAGCATCAATTTAAATAAGAAGAGGATGGAATCAATGGAGCTGCAGGGCCTGGGCTCCAGGCCTGGACCTGACCATAGGCCAACGCCCAGGCATCAGAATTTAGCCTCTGGGTTAGGTTGTAGCATTGGGATTTTGCCTGGGCTCCGGCTTAGGCTAACACACAAGTGTCGGGACTCGGCCTCTCAGATGAGCTCCAACGTCAGGCCTGGGTCTGGGTCAAGGCAACAGCATCAGGATCCAGCCTCCAGGCCTGGCCTAGTCCCAGTCGCCAACTTAGGTAAAGGCCCAGGCATCAGCCTTGTGTAGGCTGAGGTCAACATCATGGCATCCTACTGCAGCTTCAGCAGACTCAAGGCTTCATCCTGGACCTACCCCTGCTCAGCAATTTCTAGCTCACAGAGAAAAATAGTGCAGCTTCCCTTGCCCTATAGTCTATAATGGATCTAAATGCATGAAATAAAAAGATGGAGGCATTTTCAGGTGCATGGCTCATTTGGAAGGGACCAAAGAAAAATAACTCATTTGGTGCATTTTACCAATTTGTTTCAAATAAATGCACTTTCCTAATAACAATTTGTGGTAACAACATGAAGGTTTAAGGAGGTTAAGTTCCATAAGTCATTTACCCTGGTAAATCTACCCAGATCTGAAAATTTCTTACCCTTTACTCTGCTAAAAATACACGCAGTGTTCTGTATGATGTGTATTGTTATTCACGTTGGGAGGTGGCGTTCCCAGGAGCAAATTCCACCAGGAGGAAATTAACATCACTAGATTCCCATTTTCAAAACTACATTCATTATTTTGCATGGAAAACCTGTACTTACAGATAAAGCAGGTGCTAATGTCTGTGAATGCTTTTGAACCCTAAGGAATTATAAAGTGAAAGGACACAAGAACATTCAGTTTCAAAGTTGGTACAAAATTGAAGACACTTTGAAAATTACCCCATAACCTAAAATTAGGTACAAAAGACAGGAAATTCCCAAAAACTGTATTTATAAAGGAGTAAGTGTTGATATTAAAAAGCTTCATGTAGTTAAAAATTGATTTAAACTTCATAAATCTAGCTGTTAAAATTTTTCTCAGCTCTTATCCAGCTAAAATATGTCTGTGCAAAATTATTGGATGCATGCTTTTCTGAATGAAAAAGGTATTGGATTGAGGCATGCCTGGGGAAATACTTGCATTAACTGGCTAAATTTGTCCTCCTGAGTGCTGCCATGCAGATGGCTACCCTCAATCTAACTGCACAATTTTTTTTGTGGTTAGACTTAAGAACCACAACTTTTGCTGGTTAGCTGGCTGAATATTTTCACAAATGCTGGGGGCAGGAGATTAATATTGATTTGACAGCATCTTTCTATGCCCAATGTTTTAAGAGAATATGGTTGTTTACAGGTAACATGTTACTTCGGGAAATAGAGTATAAGTTCTTGATGAGATATTACTTTTCAGAAAAGTTAGCTTTTGATATGCAAATTTGCATATCTGATATGGGTTAAATGTAAAACAGATCTGGGAACCTTGGGGCATCCGTTTTGAAACTGTCCATGTATTAATCAGTTCTGGATAGCTGTAGTGGTTATATTTATGAGATCTTATTTTATTTATTTATTTTATTTAAGTTTTTTATATACCAACATTCAAGACAATAGTCCCATCATGCTGGTTCACATGAAACAGGAGTGCAAAATAAGCTTAAACTTGAACAATTGTGCGGAAAAAAGCAGTTACATGTAACAGGGGAAATAGAACTTGGAGTAAGAAGGAAAAAAGGAATAGGAAAACCAGATAATTACATATAATTACATTGTAAGAGGTAGTTAATAGTGCTATTGATGGTGATGTGTGTTGGTTGTTATGAGTTAAATAAAATTGGAGTTATGGAAAAGCCTGCATGAACATCCAGGTCTTGAGTCTTTTCTTGAAGGTTTTCTTGAAGGTTTTCTTGAAGGTTGAGAGGCTTGTATGTATTGTTACTCTTTCATGCTAGCGTGATCTTTTTTTATGATTCTTAACAAAGCATTTGAAGCATTTGAAGTTATGGATCCATAAAGCACTTCTGCTAGCAAAAAAAAAGGCAATCTTGCAATATTGATTAGAGGACAATCTACTGACGCTGACTCAATGGCGGAATTAGCTTTACCAGATGTGCTTGTTCAAAAACTATGTGGAAAAGATGGATATGCAGAGGAAGAAGAAAGTCTTTTTACTAATTTGGAACTGGTACATACAAGCTATGCTGCATAGGGCATGAAGTGTGATATTCGGTGATTATTGACTGTGCAAATCAGGATCGCACATTAGGACTCACCATACTTAGGGGTGTGATTTCATAGGAGAAAAAGAGTCGATCACATGTATAAGTCAAGGGTATTTTTGGGCCCCCAAAGTAAGAAATTTCTGTGACCCATGGATAAGTTGAGGGTAAAACCTAGGGCGCTTATGAACAAATTATGCCTGCCAGAATTTTTAATTCTTGGGCATTCCTGCTGTTAGAATCTTTCCCTCCCTCCCTCCTGGCTATCCCTGCTGTTAGAATCATTTGCTTGCTCCACCTCCCGGTCCCTTAACTCAGCCGCTGCTATCAGGATGCTGATAGCACTTGCAGTTTTTAAAGCATGTCCTCCATCCTCTCCCATGGTGTCCCAATATAGGAGTAGGACAGCCTCTCCTCCACAAATCCTCCAGATCCCTTAACTCAACCACTTGCTGTGCCATGAGAACTATGGCGAACTTGCAATTGCTCAGACATGTCCTCCCTCCTCCCCACTGAGGTCCCAGTAGCATGCTTTGAACCACGTGGTTCTAAGTGCACCAATCAGACGCTGGTTTGGGAGGTGGAAGGATGTGCTTGAGCAACCTCAAGACCATCGTTGTTCTGATAGCAGTGAGTGGATAAGTTAAGGGATTCGGAGGGGGTGTGGAGGAGAAGATGTCCAAATGCCAAAATAAGACACCATGGGGGAGGAGGGAGGATAGGAATTAGCAACTGTAAGTGCCGTCGTTGTCCTGATTGCAGCGGGTGATTAAGGGATCAGGATGGGGGGAGCATGTGAATGATTCAATCATGCATCTTGAATTACCGGTATAAATGTGGCTTGACCCATGGATAAGGCAACCACAATTTTAAGGATCAATTTTTGGACTAAAAATTGTCAACTTATACACAAGTATATACAGTAAGTCATACTGGGATGCAGGGGGAAGGGGTGTTTGAGGAGAGGGGTTTATGGGATTTCACTCAGTTGGGGGTTACAGCAATGGAGTTGGATGCTGGGCAGTGTCCAATACTAAGAACATAAGAACACAAGAACATGCTGTACTGGGTCAGACCAAGGGTCCATCAAGCCCAGCATCCTGTTTCCAACAGTGGCCAATCCAGGCTAAAAGTACCTGGCAAGTACCCAGAAACTAAGAGTATCCCATGCTACTGATGCTAGTAATAGCAGTGGCTATTTTCTAAGTCAGCTTAATTAATAGCAGGTAATGGACTTCTCCTCCATGAACTTATCCAAACCTTTTTTAAACCCAGCTACACTAAATGTACTAACCACATCTAGAGATGTGAATCGTGTGATTGATCGTCTTAATGATCGATTTCGGCTGGGAGGGGGAGGGAATCGGATCGTCGCCGTTTGGGTTTTTTAAATATCGTGAAAATCGTGAAAATCGTGAAAATCGAAAACCGGCACACTAAAACATCCCTAAAACCCACCCTGACCCTTTAAAATAAATCCCCCACCCTCCCGAACCCCCCCCCAAATGCCTTAAATTACCTGGGGTCCAGTGGGGGGGAGGGCAGGAAAACCGGCACACTAAAACAACCCTAAAACCTACCCTGACCCTTTAAAATAAAACCCCCACCCTCCTGAAACCCCCCAAAATGCCTTAAATTACCTGGGGTCCAGAGGAAGGGTCCCAGTGTGATCTTTTACTCTTGGACCTCCGGTGCTTGTAGAAATGGCGCCGGCACTACCTTTGCCTTGTCATATGACAGGTCAAAGGTAGCACCAGCGCCATTTTGTTTTTTGTCCCCCGAGGTCAGGAGCGTAGGAGATCGCTCCCGGTCCCCCGCTGGACCCCCAGGGACTTTTGGCCAGCTTGGGGGGGCCTCCTGACCCCCACAAGACTTGCCAAAAGTCCAGCGGGGGTCCGGAACGACCTCCTGCAGTCGAATCGTGTTGTCTACGGCCGGCGCCATTTTGCGCCGCCATTTTGCCATTTTACCATTGTTTGCTTTTTTGACTGCCGCAGCACCCTGAGCCGACGATTTCAATGTATTATCCACTATGACGCCTAGATCTCTTTCCTGGGTGGTAGCTCCTAATATGGAAGCTAACATCGTGTAACTATAACATGGGTTATTTTTCCCTATATGCATCACCTTGCACTTATCCACATTAAATTTCATCTGCCAATTGGATGCCCAATTTTCCAGTCTCACAAGGTGCTCCTGCAATTTATCACAATCCACTTGTGATTGAACTACTCTGAATAATTTTGTATCTTCTGCAAATTTGATTTCCTCACTTGTTGTGTTCCTTTCCAGATCATTTATAAATATATTGAAAAGCACGGGTCCCAGTACAGATCCCTGAGACACTCCACACTGCCCATTCCCTTCCACTGAGAAAGTTGTCCATTTAATCCTACTCTCTGTTTCCTGTCTTTTATCCAGATTGTATTCCATGAAAGGACACCACCACCTATCCCATTATTTATTTATTTATTTAGAGATTTTTTTATATACCGCGGCATGTTACAAACATCACCTCGGTTTACAATGAACCATAATTCAGCAATAAGCTTTACAATCAAATTGAGGATAGAACAAGCATATATCAAATGAAGTCAATAAAAATCGCAAAAACACAAATATATAATACAATCACACTAGCACAAACATATAATAACTTTTTACTTTTCCTAGAAGTCTCTCATGAGGAACCTTGTCAAATGCCTTCTGAAAATTCAAATATACTACATCTACCGGTTCACCTTTATCTGCATGTTTATTTACTCCTTCAAAAACGTTGATTTGTGAGGCAAGACTTGCCTTGGGTAAAGCCATGCTGACTTTGTTCCATTAAACCATGTCTTTCTATATGTTCTGTGATTTTGATCTTTAGAACACTTTCCACTATTTTTCCTGGCACTGAAGTCAGGCTAACTGGTCTGCAGTTTCCCGGGTCACCCCTGGAGCCCTTTTTTAAATATTGGGGTTACATTAAACACCCTCCAGTCTTCAGATACAATGGATGATTTTAATGGTAGGTTACAAATTTTACTAATAAAGCTGAAATTTCATTGTTTTGTTCCTTCAGAATCCTGGGGTGTATACCATCCAGTCCAGTTTCTCATTCAGACCTACCCCATCTTCCAGGTTTACCATGATTTGATTCAGTCCATCTGAATCATTACCCATGAAAATCTTCTCCAGAATGGGTGTCTCCCCCACATCCTCTTCAGTAAACAACGAAGCAAAGAAATAATTTAATCTTTCTGCAATGGCCTTATCTTTTTAAGTACCCCTTTAACCCCTCAATCATCTAACGGTCCAACTGAATCCCTTGCAGGCTTTCTGCTTTGGATATATTTTTAAAAGTTTTTACTGTGAGTTTTTGCCTCTACGGCCAACTTCTTTTCAAATTCTCTCTTAGCCTGTCTTATCAATGTCTTACATATAACTTGCCAATGCTTATGCATTATCTTATTTTCTTCTGTTGGATCCTTCTTCCAATTTTTGAATGAAGACCTTTTGGCTAAAATAGCCTCTTTCACCTCACCTTTTAACCATGCCAGTAATCGTTTTGCCTTCCTTCCACCTTTCTTAATGTGTGGAATACATCTGCACTGTGCTTTTAGGATGGTTATTTTTTTTAACAATGTCCAGGCCTCTTGTACACTTTTTATCTTTGTAGCTGCTCCTTTCAGTTTTTTCTATTTTTCCCATTTTATCAAAGTTTCCCTTTTGAAAATTTATCACGAGAGCTGTGGATTTGCTTACTGTCCCCCTTCCAGTTATTAATTCAAATTTGAACATATTATGATCATTATTGCCAAGCAGCCCCACCACCATTACCTTTCCCACCAAGTCCTGTGCTCCACTGAAAATTAGATCTAAAATTGCTCCCACTCATCAGTTCCTGAACCAAATGCTCCATAAAAATGTCATTTATTCCATCCAGGACCTTTATCTCTTTAGCATGCCCTGATGTTTCGCTTACCCAGTCAATATTGGGGTAATTGAAATCTCCCATTATTACTGCACTACCAGTTTGTTTGAGAATGTATTCATTAGGGTTATATTGTTTGGAATTAATAATCAATAAAGATTGAAACATAAAATTAACTGATTAACTTTGCCACTCAGCAGCTCTTTGAGAATCTACTTCTAAATTTGCAGAGAAGACAACGAGAATTTCATACAATTTATCAACTGTATTGCAAGTTCCTATAAGATAAAACGGTAGGCCAACTCCATATACCCCTTTTTTGTCATCTGAAGGGACTTCTCACGTTAAAATGCAATTTATAAAAATGTGGTATATTTTGTGCAAGTGAAATACGAAAATGACCTGCCCAAGTAAAGAGGCCATACTATAAAAATATTCATAAGACATAAAGCTTCAAACCTTTTGAAGAATGCGGGATATAAATCTTTTAATATGAAATAAATAAATAAAAGTACTTTGAAGACAACTAAACAATGCACGCTAAAGAAGAGCAAGCCTCTGACCTCAGATGACTCTGACTTACTGGAGCTGACTGCCAAGCTGTTAATTAACGCCCACTACAAAGTTACATGCTTATGTTGATAACATCTTCTTCAATTTGCGTGCTAGCAGTGTAAATCTTGAAAATGAGATCTGTAACCTGAAATGTCCTTTGTACTTGTGCCTATTGTGTATATTATATCTTTTTTTAAAACAGTAATCATGAATTAGAGGTTACTGGGGACTCTTGCTGTATATGAAGTTATCCTCTTTTTTATCCCTTCTCTCTCGGTTATAAGTAGCAGTCATACAGAAAATCATAACTTTATAAGAGAAATCTATTTGGAAGACAGAGAAGTTATTTATCAAATTTAGTCAAAGGTACCTGTTGACCCATCTAAACTCTGAAGATTCTAGAACGTAAGGTCTCAAATAAAATGAATAGCTGGGGACAGACTAACCTCTGCTGTCATTTACAAAGGACATTATGATGTACTCTCAGCTTCCATAAAGACTACGTTTTAGCATAAACACCTATAATTTAGCCAGGTTGACTTGTCTCTCCCCTTGCCTGGCACCAAACCCCTTTTCAGCTTTATACAAATCAGAATGAAAACAAGAGTTAGGCATGGAAGAAAAGATCATAGTTTCGAGATTAGACAATTCACATATTTAAATACTTAATACATCAAGATAGCTATTTTCATTGTCCTTGTGGTGCTTGCAGGGATACGGGTACTTAATAGTGGCAGACCTGCAAGTTTATTTTCAAATGGAAACCTTACCCCCTATGGAGATTTCCTTTGAAAATGTCTGGCCTAATGGGGATTGTAGATATATGTGGTGAAATCTCTCCATGGGGAAGTATGCACAAGCAGTTAAAAATCCCCCAACACCACCTCTTTCCAAGACAGGAAAATTATGAGTGGACAGTACACATACTTTTCCCTGTGCTGGAGAGGTAGGCAATATTGAAAGGGACTTTCTCTATGGGCAAATGACTGCCTGTGGAAAATTATTTTGAAAATTGCCCCCACATGTTATACTACATCAGATAATGCAATCAGATCCTATGGGTTCATACTTTCACAGAGGAAATTAATGTCAGTAATAACTTTACATTTATTGTATACCCCCCCAAGCTGGCCAAAAGTTCTTTTTGGGCCGAACGAGCCGTCCGGCGCGAACGAGCCGGGAATCACGTGACGCCGCGTCACTCGACGTGCCACCGACGTCACATGCTTCTCGCCAAGGATTGCAGAAATGACGTCCTCACTCCTCGCTCCATCACCAGGGAGTTGTGGTAAGTCTGGGGGGGGGATTAAGGAGGGTGAGGGGGTTTAAATTTTTTTTTTGCACATATGTACATATACCCAACTCATTGGATTTTTTTTATGTCCATATTGGCCGCAAGTGGGACCCCCTTTCGGACATAAAAAATATGAACATAAAATTTTGCTCTGCACATCCCTAATATCCATGTCCATCTCTAAAAAGTGCACACTGTTTGAATCATAATGGCTGCCAAAATTCTGTGTGATAAGTTCGCACTTCAATGACAACTTTTCCAATTTCAATAAGAAATTTGATAATTTCCCGGTTTACCCTTTTCCTGATCTCTATGGTTCTGTGGTCATGCACTACACTCTTTTAGGGATGATATCAGAACAAATGATGAGGATATACTGAACATTGGTTTAATGTTAATATTTAGCTCTGTGTTCATCATTGAGCCCATGTTGTTGCTACCACCTGGGTGGACTAGGTTTATGTCAGGAGGAGCAGTGACTCATTGAGCAATGAACACAATTGGAATCAGTTGGTCCTATATCATTCTGCCACCCAGCCAGTGGATTCACATTCCTTTTTATGCTAGTCAGAAGTGCTCTTTGTGGGACCTGCCTGCCACTCTTTTCATTACCCGAAAAGTACAAATCTGACAACAGATCCAAGAATTGTTTTCATGGTCTGAATTAGAAAAGTAGCCTTATGCATTAGCCACTGCTATCATCACTATGTTAACATGCTCCCATATACATCCCCCCAACCCCTAGCCTATCATCTATTTATATGCAATATTAAATAGCTTGTAAATCTCATTAAATGTCAGTGCACTAGTTTTATTGCTCACGTGAGGATAATCTTTGAAATACAGGAAATTGTCTTCATCAATCCAAGTGGATAACTAGAGGCCATATGCTCCCAGATAACTTAGTCATTTCTTCAAGACTGTAACAAACTGAAACAAAACTGCATTAGAAGGAGGCCATTCTTGTTGATCAAAAAGAGGGTTTTCAGGATATCCAAAATGAATATGCATGAAATAGATTTGCATATAGGGGTAGATTTTAAATCCCCGAGGCGTGTGAATCCTGTGGTTTATACACATGGCTGGGCCTTACACACGCCGGGCCGATTTTCAAATGGGCCCAGCCACGTGTGTAAACCCCGGGACATGTGTAAGTGCCAGGGCTTTAAAAGGGGGCAGTCTGGGGTGGGGCGGGGCTAGAGGTGCCCGGCACAGTGGCCATTTCCGCTGGAGTGGACTGGGGAAGGCCTGATGCGTCACCACGCGTATTTGCAAAATTATACCCCACCTTGCGCACGTCGACCTGAAATTTAATAACATGCACACGCCAGCAGCACGCATATTATAAAATTGTGCATCCATGTGTGCGCGCGTACATTTTGAAAATCTACCCCATATTGAAGACCCAGGGCATGCAAATCTATTTCATGTATATTCATTGTGACAATCCTAAAAACCCGACTATTTAGGTGTACCTCTAGGAGAGGGTTGCTAAACACTGCCCTGCCCTACGTATATACAACATGTTCCAAAGAGGGCAAGTAACAATATTCCTAACCTCTTGAAAGTGTATCCTTGCACTTCAACCTAACTGGTCCATTTTCAACTTTCTGATACTCAGTTCAAAGTGCCCACTAAGGGCACTATGTCATATTTAAACAAATCTGTAAGGGATGTACACAGAAAAGTTTTTAATTATGGTGTGTTTTACTGTTTTATTTATTTATTTTTTTTTTTCATTTCATTTGATGTTTATTTTGTTTTGTTTACACGAAAGAAAACAAGCGCCAATGTGCACCCCCAACCTGGAAATAACAACTAAAGAAAACAATTTAAAAAATGAATGGTCTGGGCTACATCTACTCCTGCTGCCAACCTTCTTCCCTTACACCAGGATCACTAAAACAAAAACCTTAACAAACCCCCCAGCCTTCCCTATCCTACCTGGACATTTCTTACCCCATCTATTCATCACAAGAAGTCAAAATAGATTAAGAGTAATCCCTGTTCACTCCTGCCCTATCAGGTTCTTTTTTCAAAATGGTTCCAGCTAGTTCTGAGCCTAGCATCATTCTATTGTACAGCTTTATGATGTAAAACGATGTTCATTTTTATTTATTTTTGTTTCATTTTCTACTTTAGCATGTATTATTTGCATTTAGTGTGTGCTACTGTATTTGTATATAGCATGTGTTAAAAAGGAAAACAAAGTGACACAAAACAAAATAAAACATTTTAAAAATAAAATGAAAAAACAAATCTCTCCTGAAATCAAATGAAAAGAAAATAATCAATGTACACACCCCTAATCTGGGTTATCAATCACATTTCTTGAAGGCCCAATAATTGTTGAAATTTGTGAAACTGGTTCCAGCCATGCATGATGGCCTTTCTCAGGAGTTCAATCATTTTCTTAAGCCAAGGTTCCATATTTCACATGGGATACCTCATAATCCCCTCTGCCTCTGGTGTAATTTGTTGGATAGAAGATCATCATCCAGACCAGCCAGTAAGGGGTTAACATTTATCTAGCTAACAGGCCGATACAGTAAAGCGTGGCCATGGTTACCCGGCTTTTAACCCGCTTTGGATGCATGTTTTGGACGTGTAAGGCGTACCCGCGATTCAGTATCAGCTTTTACGCATCCTTACCGCTTGCCGAAAAGGACACATATCCATTTCCGCCCGCCGCATGTATATGACATGTTAATGATCGGATTAGCTATTCCCTCTGATAGAGTAACGTGCGCCCAAATTATCGCCCTTTTAACCAGCTTATTTACCGCGTCTTTAACCTGAATATTTACTGCCTACCCTGTCCCTGGCGTTAGTGTGGTGTTCAGTCAGCTTCGTACCGGACAGCGCCATGGACAACATGTATATATTGGCTCTGGCGATATTTTTCATTTAGTTGAGAAGCAAAATGAGAACTGCTCGATTTGCTCGGCAGATTGGAGAGGCAAACAGGGGAGCCCGGTAGCAAGGAGAACCCATCTGACCAGAGAACCCAGCAGCAAGACCGGAGAAGGTATGTGTTCTGTTTCGGTTCAGCTGTACCATCCACTTCTGGGCGTCTCTGAGGCTCCGGACATGGATGCTTCTATGGACACCGGAGAGATGGGAGCCTCCAGGCTAGGGTTAAACTGCATGTCTCTGACATGGACGCCTCTACGGACACCGGAGAGATGGGGTTTCGCTAGGCGTCCGCTAGGCGTCCTTAGGCTCCGGGGACCAGCAGAGACATGGATGCCTCTACGAACATCTCTACGGACGCCTATACGGATGCCTATACGGACGTCTCTATGGATGCCTATATGGAGCCTTCCTCTTGCGTCTAGAAGGCTGTAGTAGACACTGAAATAAGAACGCATAGCTGAGTTGAGAATACAAACTTGAGAATACACAGTGTTGCAGACCCATGTATGTACTGTTAAATAATTTTTATGTGCTGCCAGTCAAACTGTACACCAGAGAATCCACAGTGTGGCATATCCATGTATATATTGGGAAACGTTTTCTATTTGCCCTGCTATTAAATCTATATGTACACCCGAGAATCCACAGTGTTGCATATCCATGTATGTGTTATTAAACAATTTATATGTGTTCATCTATTAATTTGATTTTCATGTATTTGCCTCTGTTGTATTCCATGCAGGCAGAGCACCGTGCCATCGGCAGGCCAGGCCATCAGCAGGCCATCGGCAGGCCAGGACGTTTCATTCGCACACGGACAACTCTGTTTGGCATGTGTGAGCGAGATGTTGTCCAAACCTACCGGCTGAGCTCACGGGCAATCTTGTTCCTCTATGAAGATCTGCACTGTGACCTAGACCCCCAGGCCAATTGCCACCATGCTGTGCCAGGGTTGACTAAACTTCTCGGTGCCTTAAATTTTTTTGGTACCGGAAGTATTCAAAACCCCATGAGTGTCGTTGCAGGTATGATGCAGGCCTCCATTTCATGGCATCTGCCACAGGTGTTGAAGGCCATGATGAAGCGGCTTGGACGTCCAGCCGGGCACTCAAGGCAGCAGGGCCTACAGGCGGGAAGGTCCATGAATGTAAGCCGCAACCTCAGACATCCAAGGTCGCGGTGTCCGTTCATGGACCTTCCAGCCTGTATCTGGGCATCCATGATCGGAGGCACCGCTGCCTTGAGCACCTGGCTGGATGTCCAAGGTCATGGCTTGGATGTCTGGCCGGGCGCTCAAGGCAGCGGGGTCTGTAGAAAAGAACCATCCACTTACCTGGTGGAATGACATTTCAAATGACATTTCAAATGACAGGTACCAGCGCACCCTGGATGCTGTATAGGTGCTGCATACCGCTCTATACAGTAAAATGGATTGTGAACGCCTACCACTTCATTGACATGCTTTAGACGCCACTTGGATTTGCGTCTAATTTGAATACTGAATCGAACGACTTGTGAACCAAGATGTGTGCGCGGCAAACGAGCGGGCGCCCGGCACTGCTGCTCTTTTTCTTACGCGTCCTTACTGTATCGGCCTGTAAGTGGGTAAAGGAGGGGATTCTAGAAAGGCTGTAACATGTGATAGTGAGTCAAGTCTCCATATTCTTCCCTGCCTGTTATGCTTGTCATACCAGCACAATCAACTATAGAGAACCATGCAACTATGTATATAATGTTTATTGCTTTCTATCCCAGTTTTTCCAAGTAAAGAATTCTTGCATGCTACCAAAGAAGATTTCCTAGTCCTTTCTGCTTCACAGTATTTCTCTTGGAGGCTTTGAGTCCCTGTTGTACATACCTGGTTCTGACCACAAGCAAGGATATTATGTCAGAATTGGTACTAGGAAAAGAGAAAAATTATATTTCAAATAATCTGAAGAAAGACTTATTAAACCAAGAGAAAACATCATCTACTTCATTGTACATTCCAGGAACATGCTTTGCCAGGTCCTTTTCTAAGTTTGGTGATATACACCGTAACAGCCTTTGTACACTGCCTCTTGGATTGAACTGGAATGGCACTTTTGTCCCCTACCAGCTTTTCTGAATGAATAACCCTCACTCACATCTCAATTGAAGCTCTCCAGATGGAAAGAGGCCATTTCAGAAAGGAGGGGAAAGGCATAAGATGAAACAGCAATCCCCTCACTTTTACCAGAGTTTTCAAGAAGGAATTCTGGTTGAAAATTTCTGACCTTTTGAACAGGAGAAGAAATATAATATATCTCCTGTGTGCTTGCTACTTCTGAGCATGCAATCATTAGTAGGGATATGCAAAAGGTTCGGGCTTCGTTTTTGGCCCACCATGGGAAATATCGTATTTCTTGCGGTTCGGGTCTTTGAAATTTGGGGGGGACCCGAATTTCAGGTTAGTGCGCGCTAACGAGGTTAGCGCGCACTAACCTGAAAACAAATTTTGGGAAAAATTTGCTTGGGTTTTGGAGTCCCCGAACCAGGAGAAATTAGGCAATTTCATTGAAATTGCCTAATTCGTCATGAACAAATGCACATCCCTAATAATAAGGGCACTTGGTAACAATTCAGTAAAGAAATTGCAACAGATTAGTTTTTACTAGGGGTGGGCATTAATAAACCTTTTCTTTATTTTGTTTCATTTTTCTCCCTTTTTGGATTTTTTTGTTTTATTAAAATTTCTTTTGTTATTTTTATTTTTCAATTTATATGAACTATTTAGACATAAAAGTGAATTTGAAAGGAGAGCACATGAGTTCACAAATAGTGCATAGTCACACAAGTGATGTTTTATAAACCTTAAACATACATGTGCACATAATGGGGTGCAAATAAATTTGCTAACATAAAAAAGGGGTAGGCTAGTGGAGGACCAGGGGCATTCCATGGCAGGGATATTTTATAACCTGCAAAACTGAAGTGCGTATAGCATTACCAGCTGAATGTGCTTTAAAAAGTGCTATTTAGCCAGATGGATAAGTCTTCAAACATTAGTTATCCATCTATCTTACTTATCCAGCTAAGTAGTACTTTTCTTTTACTTATCCAGCTATCTTAGGCCTGGATTTTCTAAAATCGCAGGCCTTAGTGAATTGCATGGTACCAGGGGGTGGGGTGAAGCGGGGGGTGGGCCTACGAAAGCTGGCAGCGATCGCACCACTGCAGTGCTATCGCTGCTGGCTTTTGCAAACCAATAGCGCCACTGAGAAAGGTGGTGTTATTGGGTGCGTTACTGGCGGAGATAAGGGGTCTTACTTTTTCGCCGTCAGCGATGTCTTCGCCGCGTCCGCCCCAGTGCTGCCCCGACTCCTCCCCTTCTGGTGCCGACTCCGCCCTGACTCCACCCCGATCTAGCTATCGCACGCGAAAAGGGACTTTTCGCATGCGAAAGCTATAGAAAATGACCCCCTTAGCTGGCTAAGTCTTAAACATCATTACTTAGCTGGTTAAGTCGCCACAGAGCTACTTAGCTGGATGTTTGTTCCTGCATATTTTTTGATATGCGAACACATTGTTGGGTAGATTTATATGTATTTTATATAGTGAGCGTGCATTTGTGTGCATGCTATAAAACACATGTACATGCATGTTTGCATCCATATAGCTGCTTATATGAGTGTGCCCACACATGTTTTAAAGTTATCCTCACTATTCACACAATTTTTTATTAAGTGCACACTATTTGAGTTAGTGTGTATTAGTTGAGACATAATAGTGTGCTCTAAATTGAAATAGTTTGCTCAAGTAGTATTCTCTAAATTGAAATAGTGTGCACTAAATTGAAATACTGCACGCTAAAGAAAAAAAATTTTAAAAATGCAATTTTGTGAATTTTTTTTATCATTTCAGATTAAAAACAATATGAAATGATATAGGCAATGTAATTGGCATTGCCTTTGACATTAAAAATGAAAGCATATCCTTAGTTTTTACTGAGGAAATCACATAAGAAAAAGAAACCTTCACATCAGGACAAATATGCATGAATTGATTATTTAATTAATTGATTGGTTAATTAATTATTTTAAGAAATGTATAGCCTGCTCACTACAAAGTTCAAGGTGGGGTATATAAAATCAGGACAGCGCAAGCATATACATAAAATATCAGTCACTTGACCAACCAACAATTAACAAAACTATTGCCACAAAATGTAAAGTAGAATATTCTGCTAGCACTGGATTATTTAACCATGAAATCCTTTCATGTTGCTGAGCTGTGTTCCTTGGCTCTATAAGTGAATACTTGTTCAATTTGGTTGTGTATATGTGTGCACAAGGTTTTGCAAATGCAGTCCTACTGTCTTCATGTGGATTTGCTTCCTGCAGGGCTGAAGCTTCAAACAGGAGGGGATATGGGCAGCTGCTCAGTTGTACAGCTTAATTGCTTCTCAGCAACTCAAGGGTACCCCTTTTTTTCCCAAACAAATATTAGGGTCCCTCTGAAGTCTTTTCTTCAGAGCTCAGTTACCTTTGGAAATAACTTCTACTGCAGTCCTCTGTTTGTCTGATGGAGCAGCTAACTCACTCTTAGACATGCAAGTTAAACTGTTTTACATTGCAATAGAAAACTTTTCTTCATTTCAACCCATATTTTTTTTCTTACATTGAACAAACGATGAGAAATATCAATAAAGAATGACATAAAGTTTCAAACTATAGTTTAACAACAGATTCATATTGCTTCAATAAAAAACACAAAATGAAAAGAAATTATTTTCCCCTGAAATCTAATTATAAAGAATACAAATGCTAGGGATGTGCAGCCAAAAGGTTTTCGTTGCATTCGTGATACGTATTCGTGGGGGGTCAATTCCGTTTTATGCGGAAGTATGGAGAATTCCATAAGTTGTCGATCTGTCAATACGTTACTACGGCGAGTTAAATTCCTGTCCCAGTTAAAATTAAAATTAACTACAACCCCCCACCCTCCTGACCCCCCCAAGACTTACCAAAACTCCCTGATGGTCCAGCGGGGGGTCCGGGAACTCACTCACACTGTCGGTGCTGGTTTCATCATGGCGCCGATAGCCTTTGTCACAGGGGCTACCGGTGCCATTGGTCAGCCCCTGTCACATGGCCATCGGCGCCATCTTGTGCTCCTACCATGTGACAGGGGCTGACCAATGGCACCGGTAGCCCCTGTGACATAGTATGGGCAAAGACAATCGGCGCATTTTGAGTCCTGGCATCGGACGGCAGGTCGCTCCGGGACCCCTGTTGGACCCACAGGGACTTTTGGCCAGCTTGGGGGGGGGGGGCTCCTGACCCCCACAAGACTTGCCAAAAGTCCAGCGGGGGTCCAGGAGTGACCTCCTGCATGCCGGCCGTCAGATGCCAATACTCAAAATGGCGCCGATCGCCTTTGCCCTCACTATGTCACACATAGTGAGGGCAAAGGCGATCGGCCCCATTTTGAGACTCAAAATCGCCGTCCGATGCCAATGTGTGACATAGCGAACACTGGCCAAGCTACAAAAGTACTATTGGTGGCCCACTATGAAAGAAGACACTCTAGCTTACGTAGCCTCCTGTTCCATTTGTGCCAAACAGAAACCTCTGCCTGGATGTCCTTGGGGCCTGCTTCAACCCTTGCCAGTACCGGATGAGCCCTGGACCCATATTGCAACATATTTGTGGTGGACCTGCCACTTTCCGGAGGTAACAATATTATTTGAGTTACAGTGGACCAATTTTCGAAGATGGCTCACTTTGTGGCTCTCCCTGGCTTGCCAGTGGCTCACTTTGTGGCTCTCCCTGGCTTGCCAGTTATTCATTAGGCACATCTTTCACCTACATGGCATGCCTAAACATATTGTTTCTGACAGAGGAGCTCAATTTACAGCAAAGTTCTGGAAAGCCTTGTGTAAGAAATTTGACATCATACTTGACTTCACCTCTGTGTATCATCCTCAGTCGAATAGCCAAACTTAGAGAACGACTAGAACTCTCAAACAGTTCTTCCGTGCCTATGTTGGTTCACGACAGAATGACTGGGCTGAACTGTTGCCCTGGGCTGAATTTGCCATCAATTCGCATCCAGGATCATCTACTGGATCTACTCCTTTTGAAGTGGTCTACGGACGACAACCTTTACCATCTTTACCACTTCCACTTTCTGTGTTGTCCCTGGCAGCTCAATATACTGCCAAAAATATACAGCAGCTCTGGAGAAAGACTAAAGAGATGCTCCAAAAAGCAGGACAAAGAGCAAAGGAAGGCTATGACGTTCACCGAAGCAAGGCTCCTGAATTCCGGCCTGGAGATAAAGTTTGGCTTTCTACTAAACATCTGAGATTTAAGCTTCCATCTACTTGATTTGCTCCACGCTTTGTCGGACCCTTTCCTATTCGCCGACGGTTGGGCTCACTTATCTATAGTCTGAGACTCCCTTCAGCTATGAGGATTCACAATGCATTCCATGTTTCACTGCTGAAACTACTTGTCCTTAGTGAGTTTCCCACCAAGACACCTGAACCTACCCCAGTTGATGCAGAAGAAGACATTGAATATAAGGTTGATGCCATCCTTGATGTAAGAAAGAGAGGCAGAGTTTGGGAATACCTCCTGTCACGGGAGGGATACGGACCAGAAGAAAACTTTTGGGAACCATTGGCTAATATCATGGACAAAGAGATGCTTCGTCAATTTCATCAATTGCATCCTCAAAAACCTAGACCAAGTAGGGGGTCTGGAGGGGGCCCTTTGAAGGGGGTACTGTTGCATCCGTCGGTCTCAGATGGCTTCGACCTCTGTGCCTCACTTTTCATCCTTCTCTCTCCTCAAGCCTTGGGAAGATGGATGCTACCACATCTTCATGCCGCTCTTTCCAGTGTCCCCGGATCGGCAATGGCGATGGTGTTCGCCATGATTTCCTGAGGGCCTCCTAGAGGGCACGTGTGCACGCCACCCACATCTTTATCCACATCATGGCAGGAACCTCGGGGGCGTACCCTCCGAATGATGTCATCACATCCTGGTATTTAGCCTGCCCTTCGTTTGCTAACAATCTGAGTTAGCAAGGATTGGATTGCCTCTGGTCTAAGCTGCTCTGCTGCTTCCCAGCTGCCGCAGGAAGCTCTCTCTGCCCTTCGGGGCATTTCTTCACTAACCTGGGTTTCCGCTCCTTGGAGGCCCTTCTGTTCTATTTCAGGTATCCATCTTGGGATACCGGGTTCTTGCTCCTCGAGGGCCTGCTCTCCCTAATCTGGTGCCTGCCTCTGAACAACTTCTGCCTGCCAGGACCTTCAACAATACAGCTTTCTGCTTCAGTGAGTACTAACCCTTTCAGTCTGTCTCACCTTCAGCTTCAGCTCTTTGTGTCTACATCCGGGACCTGTCCCTGCTAAACCGCGCTGCCTATCACCTACTCGAGTGTGAGACTGGTCTCCTCTGCTGAGGACCCCTGGACTACTTCACTGGGTTACCTTCACTGCTGCCTGCTCCCCAGGCAGTTTCATCAAGCTGTACAATAAATACAACTTCTCTGTAACTGCGTATATAGAGTCTAGCCTCGTACTGCAGTTCCTCACGGGGCTCCTCCCCATGGGAGTGCCATCACCTCAGTACCCAAGAATCCACTCCAACACCTCATAACCATAACACATATAGGTAAGTTGCTCACCTTTTTTCAAACAAATACCAATATATGATCCATCCAAAGCTTTTATTCAGAGCTTTGTTAGCTCTGGAAATTTCTTCCACTCCAGTGCTTGTCTGATGGAGCAACTAACTTTCAGGCAGACAAGATACCCTTAAAGGTGAAGTTTAAAAGCTGTCCCGTGCCAAAATTAAAGGATGTGCAAATATGTTGGGCGAGCGCATGCCGAGCGTATTTTAAAAGCCGATAAGCATATAATTGCTGCTACACGCACAAACAAAAAGTTCAAAAAAAGGAGGCAGGATAGCATGGTCTGGGTGGGGAATGGGCGTTCCTGGATTTAAACTTGAAATTAGCGTGTAAATACTAATGTGTACTGGCGCACACCATGATCCCCTGCCAAGTAACTTTACTTTTCCTTTGGATGATGTGATACTTATAAAACAAAAAAGTCTAGACAGATCAGTGGGGTTTAAAGGGTCGGTTCTAACAGGGGGGAAAGAACATTGTTAAACTAGGGGTGTTTGGAAGTCCTATTCCTTAGCTGGGCAAACTGGAAAACTGGCAATGGCAACAGCACATGTGTCTTTTAAAATCCTCCCACTTACGTGGTAGAAACGGCATTTGCTTGCATAGGTACGTGTCCATATGTGTGCACAGCCAGGCTTTTTTATATCATGCGTACATATATGTGCGTATGTTATAAAATGGCTGCCTTCCTGGGTGCAGGCCGACAAACATGCACATATCTATTAGAGATGTGCAATCGTTTATCACGAATTAGGCAATTGCAATGAAATTGCCTAATTTGTCGTGGTTTGGGGGCCCCGAAACCCGAAAAGGATTTTCACCGAACTTCGGGGAAAATTTGTTTTTCGGGTTTGTATGGGGAGAGGGGCACATTTTTTTTAAAATTCAAAACCACCCCAAACATTAAGATTAACTATAATACAACCACTCTCCCCCCATCCCAATCCCTCCCCAAGACTTACTAACATCCCTGGGGGTCCAGCGGGGTCCCGGGTTCCATTTGTCCCTCCGTGCCCGGTGTGCTACTGCAAGCCGTGCTCAAAATGGTGCCGAATAGCCTCTGAACTACTATGTCACAGGGGCTACCGGCGCCATTGGTCAGCCCCTGTCACATGGCCATCGGCGCCATCTTGTGCTCATACCATGTGACAGGGGCTGACCAATGGCGCCGGTAGCCCCTGTGACATAGTATGGGCAAAGGCTATCGGCGCCATTTTGATTCCTGGCATCCGACAGCACGAGTGCAGGAGATCGCTCCCGGACCCCCGCTGGACCCCCAGGGACTTTTGGCCAGCTTGGGGGGGCCTCCTGACCCCCCCCCCCAAGGCTTGCCAATAATCCCTGGGGGTCCAGCGGGGATCCGAGAGCGATTTCGTTGTCAGCTGCCAGGAATCAGAATGGCGCCGATAGCCTTTGCCCATACTATGTCACAGGGGCTACCGGCGCCATTGGTCAGCCCCTGTCACATGGTATGAGCACAAGATGGCACCGATGGCCATGTGACAGGGGCTGACCAATGGCGCCGGTAGCCCCTGTGACATAGTAGTTCAGAGGCTATTCGGCACCATTTTGAGCACGGCTTGCAGTGGCACACCGGGCACGGAGGGACAAATGGAACCCGGGACCCCGCTGAACCCCCAGGGATGTTAGTAAGTCTTGGGGAGGGATCAGGATGGTGGGGGGGGGGGTTGTATGTAATGTATTAAAATGAATTTAAATGCTTGGGGTGGGTTTTTTTTTAGCTTCGTTTTCCCGCTTCGTTTTTTGGGCCGGTTTCGGGTTTCTTCGTTTCGTTTTTCAAAAAAACTAAACGAGAAAACCCAAATTTTACCACGAAGTATCCGAGTCAAAAAACGACCCGGTAGAAAAAAACGAAGCACATCTCTAATATCTATGGCCCAGTACTGCTATGAAAGTTACTTGCCTTGTGATTACTTGCAAGATTTGTGGAAGTCTTAAAGGGATCTTGCTTTTATTAGTTCATCAGAGTGGGAATTCACAGAAAGGGTTACATGCTCATTAACTGACAGTCATTTTGAGCACCTTGACTCTGTGTTTAGATAACTGCTGAATACTGCAAGCTCAGATGGTGGTGGTTGGTCACCTACTAAAGAAGGGAAACTATTCTATAGGGGAGATCTCCAGAAATGGGGGGGGGGGGGGGGGGGGGGGGGTGTTTGTTAGTTCAGATCTTTGATTGCTTTACTATATACTGTATACCGACATGCTCCTGAATGACAATGCTGGGGTGGTCAGCAGATGCTGCAGGCTGCCATGGTGAACTTCTGTCAATTACAACAACAATAAAACCCCAAAGAGATCCTCTAGTAATGAGTACAACCAGAAATCACAAAAGTGAGGATCCTGAGTACCCTGTTCACTGAGGTTTCTCAGGTGGGAAATACACAGCAAGCAAACCTTTGAGACTTACTTGCTGAGTTGTATTCCCTCTGTTTTTATTCTTAATATTATTATTCTTTATTCAAAATGTGTTTTTAATAATTAACTGTTGTTTTAATATTTTGTTAATTTTAAATCTCAAAAAGTGCCTTTTAACATCTCTAAGATGAAACAACGTCCACTGAAACGCTGTACAGTGTCTGGCACGAGAGGAGCGTGGAGAGGCAGTAAGAGAAAATAAACAAATAAGCTGGCATAGGTACAAAAATAAGACTCTCAGAGCTCCTCATTGGAAACATAAAAGTTGTTTCATCTTAGAGACGTTAAAAGATGCTTTTAGCAGGTCATCCAAAATAACCTGTTTGAGATTTAAATTTAACAAAATATTAAAACAATTAAAAATTAAAAACATATTTTGAATAAAGAATAAAAATATTAAGAATAAAAATGGAGGGAATACAACTCAGCAAGTCAGTCTCAAAGGTTTGCTTGCTCTGTATTTCCCACTGGACAAACCTCAGAGCCTCACTTTTGTGATTTGTGGTTGTACTTCTTTCAATGCCAAGGGGAGAGTATAAGAGGCTGAGAGCTCTCAATATGCTTGTTTTATGCATCAAGCTGACAGTCTGGCCTTGCCCCCTACCATATCGCTGCTCATTCTCTTTCTGGTGAGTAATGCAAGTCATGATTTCCCAACTCTTTCATGAGTGTTAGCCTACTGACTTAAGACGAAGAGAAGGGAGGTGAATATATCCATGCTATGGCCATATTAAATCACCCCTTCCTAAGCCTTGGGGATCTTTCTATATCTTTCCATACTGGGTCAGACCAAAGGTCCATCAAGCCCAGCATCCTGTTTCCAACAGTGGCCAATCCAGGCCACAAAAACCTGGCAAGTACCCAAAAACTAAGTCTATTCCATGTAACCATTGCTAATGGCAGTGGCTATTCTCTAAGTGAACTTAATAGAAGGTAATGGACTTCTCCTCCAAGAACTTATCCAATTCTTTTTTAAACACAGCTATACTAACTGCACTAACCACATCCTCTGGCAACAAATTCCAGAGTTTAATTGTGCGTTGAGTAAAAAAGAACTTTCTCCGATTAGTTTTAAATGTGCCACACGCTAACTTCATGGAGTGCCCCCTAGTCTTTCTATTATCCGAAAGAGTAAATAACCGATTCACATCAACCCGTTCTAGACCTCTCATAATTTTAAACATCTCGATCATATCCCTCCTCAGCCGTCTCTTCTCCAAGCTGAAAAGTCTTTCCAGGATAGCTATATATGATTTTTACTTTGCTTGTTTCATGCATCCAGAAATACATGAAACAATTCCTTCCTGAGGCAAATGAGATGGCCCTGCCTTACGGGGGCAATTTGCAGTTGAAACATTCCATTGGTAAAGACTGTTTGTTCCCCTCTCCCAGATGATGTCACTGCCAGTAGGATGTACAACTCACATAACACTGTGGGCCAAATATCATACCATAGCCCAGCAACAGGAAAAACAGATGAGATGGCCCCTGGCTGAAATAATCCCACCTTGGTCTCCATCAGTAGAATCTCTTTGGCTTTGCCCCCAGTAATATCACTGAGGGGTAAAAGGCTCACATACATCTACAGGTCTATCACCCAAAAAGTGTAATCTTTGAATGAACCTTCCAGGACCATAAGGGCATTATGAGGGTGTGGAGATAGGTTTACAATTTGGATGGCGTATTTGTACCCTAGAACCTTCTAGTTTGAGAATGGTGTTTATTCTAGCCCAATCCCCCTTGTGAGAGATGGAGATTCAGATAGGCTGGGGATTTTTTAGGGGAAGGGTTTTACTCTGAATTTTAGGGTCATTTTAGAATGTGTTCTATTTTATTGATGATTTATATGACGATATTGTTGTTTCTTATTTTCTTAGCTGCTCTGAATCTTTATTGAGCAGATTGAGACAGAAATCAAATAATGTATTGTAAACAACTTGACTTTTCATGTAGTATTATCGTCTCTCTGCATGAAAGTATTATAATTTACTTTTGTCAAAAAGCCTGTCCTACATAATGGCTATAGTATAAACCCTTTCATTTTAGTTTCCATGTCAAGTACTTGATATTGCTGTTTACATTTCCAAGTATTTCATACTCCTTTAATGTTGAAAACTAGAAATAAACTTCCTGAGAAATAAAATCTAATAACATGAATTAATCCTGAAAAGAGTTCTTATTATTTTTAGACTTTATTAATCTGGACATTGAATATAATGATGCTTGGATGTAACAGAAGCTGAAAAATATTTATTAGCAATTAAAGGACACTAACCTTTTTCCAAAATACAGGCCTAGACACTAAAATGAAAATTAAAAAATCTTTTAGCATAGGACATCTGACATCATTAAAAATTTAGCACGCACACAAAAAACCCATGTAGAGGGTAATTAAACTATTTCTTAGATAGAACAGTGTTTTACCAGCGGAATAGGGTTTTTAGAAAATGTCCTATCTGCTATGTGGGTAAAAGTATGCTTACAGAGGTTGCATGCTCATAATTTACCTGCAATAACAACAGGCATTCCTGAGAGGCAGAGCTAGGAAAGAGTTTGCACTCATACGCATACTTTTCCATTTTCAAATGTATGAGTGCATTTTTTCTAGAGAAAAAACTATCTGCAAAAATTAGTAGGTGTAAAGCCCGTAGCTAGTTTTTTTAATGGAAATATTTTTCAAAGGGCAATTATAACTGTGTTTTACCTGCCTAAATAAGTGTAAAGTCCAGGGGTAATTGACTTTGAATCTATCCAGGCAGGTACAAAAGTATCCCTTTAATGAAGAATGCATGATTTTTTTTTTTGTGTGTGTGCATTCACTACAGTCAGCCTTTTTAGTAGATATGAAAAAATAGTGTGCATGCTAAGTACAATATGTATACACTTCTTTTCAAACCACCTTATGCTAATCAGTCCTAAGTCAGAGCTGGTTTTCATGGGGGATTTCTCCATACTACCCAAGAGTGCCCTCCCAATACAGCACACATACATATTACACACTGATACATTACATGTACCTAAAAAATGTTGAAGAACCCTTTCCCACATATACAGTCAAGAATTCCTGAATACTACCCCACCCTCATGTACACATTCAAAGTCTGGCAATTCTCTGACCCACCCCATGCCTCCTCACATTATCCAACATAGAACTGCCCACCCCCCAAAGCCTAATGTAGTTATGGCACAATTTAAGATTACAGTGCAGTCCTGGCATCACCTTCTCCCTGCCCTCCAAAGATCTTGATGCAGTCCTGAAAGCCTAATACATTTCCAACACCATATCAATAGCCAGACCTGTTGTATTGTATTTTCCACTGGGGGGGGGAGGAGGGGGAGGGGGAGAGGGAGAGAGAGAGAGAGAGAAAGAGAGAGAGAGAGACTAGCCATAATGTCCTCTCCCATAGGTAGGTATTTGTATCCCTATGGTGGCCCACCTAGTAACTTGAGGTGTGGGTTAGGTATCAGTGTAGGGGATTAGGGACATTGCACAAGGTGATAAAACCTTACCACCCAGTCACGGCAGCTATCACACAAGGTGTTGTTAAAATCAGCATTAAGTCTGTGCAATAGCTCTTCGCAGCCAGGCAAACCCAGCCCACTCCTCCATATTTGCATCACACCATACAATTCAGTGCTATTGCATGCGTTAGGCCCTTACCGCATGCAAAAACGTGTTTATCGCATGCGAAAAAGCCTTAGCGCATTTTGATAAATGACCCCCTAACATTGCTAAGGCAGTATTGACACCATCTTCCCCAGAACCTAATCCCATGAAGGCAGTCTCTGCTTCCTACCAAGACCCTGATCATCTCTCACCTCTCCAGAATATTCTCTTACATTTTAGGGGATTTATCTGTCTTCATGGGCAGCTTAGAAGACAGAGATTTCTCCTATCTTTTGGCTAGCTTTTTATAAGAAACACAAAAGCTCTAAGCTTTTTTCTACCTTTTGGCTAGTTCTTTATAAAAAAAAAAACACACAAGCTCTAATAGGCAAATTTTAAAGCTTGGCACGCACCAAAGCAGGGAGACACGTGCATCTCTCGAGCCACAAACTCTGAATGTATTTTGAAAAGTGCATGAGTATTATTATTTATTTATTTTATTTAGCAAATTTTCTATACCGTCATTCAGACATGCCATCACAATGGTCTTCACGAATCTCCGGGTATGTGCCCAAATAAAAAAAATGTTAAAAAGGGGCTGGGAATGGGCATGGTCTAGGCAGAGCATGGGTGGGACATGGGCATTCAAGGAAATTAACTTGAAATCAGCTAGGTGAATTTTAAAATCTTGGCGCATGCCTGTACTGGGAGATACCTGCATCACTCGGGCTAGCACGCGCTGTGCAGAAAAGTGCACATGTATGCGCGTATCTCCCGGTATGCACACAAATCAAAAATGTAAAAAAGGGGGTGGGGTTTGGGAGTGATATGGGTGGAGCATGGGTGGGAAATGGACATTCCAGGAAGTTAACTTGAAATCTGCGTGTAAGAATTTACGTGCACAAGCACGCGCCGGGGTCCCCTACTGCATATCCCCCACTTCCCCTCCTCTGCCTTAACTCCATTCCCCTTATCAGAAAACTCAGTTAACTCTTCAGCTCCCTGTGTCCTTTCAGGTTCTAAAACTTCAGTAATGGTAATTGCCACTGTAGCAATTGAATCATTAATGTCCTCATTAGAGGGATTTTCTTGCTCTTTTGTGACCAAATTTTGAATTTCCGTGTCTCAATTGTGAATGCACACAGACACAGAGCACTGATTAGGACTTGGGAACACAGCAGTTCTTCAACTCGATGCTGTAAATCTGTTACACCCTTCTGACGTGTTTTCTGATTCAGGCCAATACAGTACGGACAAGCCAAAAAAGTGTGTCTGTTTTTGGCGCCCACTCTGTCAACATGCACACAGCCCCCTCTCCTGGGTGCACGATATAGCATGCAAATGAGGGGTTGTACTAAAAGGAAGCAAGGGTACCCCTGATAAATGACACAAGCCCCAGAGACCTCCTGTACCCTCACCCTCCCCACCACCCTTGGAAGTAGCCATTTCCCCAGAAAAAGTAATGATTTTAAAAAATAAAACCCTGGTCACAGATCCCCCTACTAATCCTAGTCTCTCTTTTGTTAAAAACATACCTTCTCCGGGAGCCAGTCCCAACATAGCCCCCCAGACTTGCCAAATTCTGCCTGGTAGTCTAGTGAGAACTGGAAGTGACCCTTCCTCTCCCAGACCCAGCGGCCACCATTTTGGAAAATGGCACCAGTCGCCCTTTAATCCTATCATATGACAGGGGCTACCAGTACCATTAATCATTTTATAAAAGCTTATTATGGATGAAGTGGTTAAAGATTTCAATAGAAATTTACCATTATATTATGGTAGCTGACTTCCTAGCCACTTTGGCTATGAAAGATAGATTAATGTTTAATGGACAAGTGGTGCTTCATGAGTATAAATATTAATGACCATTGTAGGAGACAAACAAGAGAATCTAAGGTCCCTTTCTACATACCAAAATGTTAACCTTGAAATAATGCCTTCTTTCTATTTGCTATGAGAAAGACAAGTGACGAGACACACAAGTGACATATGTACATTATGCATTGTCTGTTTTCAGATGTGTCTGGCCTTTCCTGCCTACATTCCCTCATTGTATTCAATATATTTGCAATGTCCACCCGAGTCAAGAGGTGTCAATAGGCTATGAGTTAGAGACTTCCTGAATGCCAATGTGTCATTTTAGCCAAAGAGATCCAGAAAACAATGTACAACTTTTGCAGAATCCTCTGACAAGTCATCAAACAAAATTTGTTGAGCTTTGGCATAGCAAAACAGTGTTGACTGGCAGTGATCTTGCTGAATTATCTAGTCTATACTTAAATGTATGACTCAGATTTTTTATTTTTCCACCATAAGTTTCTGGTTCAAAGTATTTTACATAAATGTGATAAAAAAAGAAACAATTTTGGTTACAGTTTTGTGTTTAGAAACAAGATGTCTACATCCACTACAGTATATATGATAAACATTTTATATAGTATTTTCTAAATTTAAAACAATCATTATTTGGGCCTCATTTTCTAAAGTATTGCAGCCCTGTGATACTTTAGAAGATGAGGGGCGGGGGGCTGAATCGGGGGGTGGGCCTGCGCTAGCCGGCAGCGATCACGGTGCGATCGCTGCCGGTTTCGCACCCAATAGCGCCACCATAGGAGGTGTAGCTATTGGGAGCGAAAGCGGACGCAAAAAGGGCCTTACCTTTTCGCTGTCCACGGCGTCGGCGCAGAGTTGGCCCCGGTGACACCCCGACTCCTCCTCTTCCAGGGCCAACTCCGCCCCGACTCCACCCCCATCCTGGTATCGCACACGATAAGGGACTTTTCGCGTGCAAAAGGTCCCTTATCGCGTGCAAGCGGCTTGGAAAATGAGGCCCTTTGTTTCAGAAATCCATGTTAACAGAAATGACATTTTTACATTCTTTGCTATTTTTTCTTTGGACTCATTGTTCTTAATATGCTAATTTTATCATGTTTCCCCCTTATGGAAAGTAGTTTACCATTCCCTGTACGTACCCGGATCAGTCCAGACTCCTGGGTTTTGCTTCCCCTCCAGCAGATACAGAGAAGTTTTAACGACTCCATCCTATACCCCTGAGGTGCCACCTAGTCTGTCAGTATTTCTCTGTCTACAGCAGATGGTGGAGGTGCAAAACCTTTAATTTGGGTTTGGTGTTAGGTTTTTAGATTTTTAGTTTGTTGGTATTCGTTCCTTCGGAAATCTTAAAAGGACAAGGATTTAGTAAAAAAAAAAAAAAGAAAAAAGAAAAAGAGAGAAGATATCTCTTTAAGCCTCCCAGGGGGTTGCTAGGTCCTGGTGGGACCCTCCCCCCCCCCCAATAGCAGAGACTCTGGAGCCCTGTAACTGCCCACGGCTGAGGGTGATACCGGGGAGCCCGGTTCATTCACCCTCTGAAGATCTGCACACAGGAAAAAACAATGCTGAGGTGATTTATTTAATTTCTGACCCGGCCTAGCAGTCTCGTTTGTCCCTCTTTCCTTCTGACACCGTTTTCACCATCCTTTTCAGTTCCTACAAGCTCCCGGGGGTTTTTCTTGGTCACGCTGGTTCTTTTTTCAGGCCCTGATCCTAATTTAGCTCGGGGATCATGCCGCTGGTGCGGCCTGCGGGCCGGAGTTTGTACTGGGTGCTTGTCGGGAGGGGAAGGCTCTCTGGGGAAGCCGATTCCAGCAAAATTGCATCGCAGCAGCTCTAGAGCTCACAGGGACCCTGAGAGGGCAGAACTGCTGCGGCAGCCTCAGGACCCTTTTCTTCTCAGTGCAGGTACTGAAGCCTTACTGCGAACGTTCAGGGAGCAGGAGAAGGCTGCCCTGGGGTAGGGGAGCTCCCAGCCACCTCTTTTGCTGCGTCCTGATGCCCCTGGGGGGGATGACTTGCAGACAGCTCAGATCTCTTCGTCAGAGGAGGACAGGGGAAAGACTCAGATGAGTCCATAATGGGATCATTTTATAAGTTTATAACTGTACAGCTAAAGCTAAAGTCTGAGTGTAATTTGTATAAGCAAACTTTAGACAACATCTTCAAAGCAAACTTATGTATGTAAGTATGCAATAAAACTGCTTGGGTAATTGGGCCTGCACTTTGCACAGACTACCTTGCAGGAAGTTACACCTCCTCACTGGAGCGCATAGCTTGCGTGGGTTAACATATGAATATACATTTTAGAATCAGGCAATATAGGGTAGATTTTAAAAAGGAGTGCACGGGCATACATGTGTGCGTGTGCTAACCGGCACGCACACATGTATGCCCAATTTTATAACATGCGTGCACAACAGGCATGAACATGTTATAAAATCTGGGGTCGGCGCACAATTGTGCACCTTGCGTGCACTGAGCCCACTCCAAGCTGCACTGCTTTCCCCCGTTCCCTCTCAGGCCACTCCAAAATCAGAGTGGCCTCGGAAGGAACTTCCCTACCCCCCCACCCCACCTTCCCTCTCCTTTCCCTACCTCTCCCGCCCTTTCCCCCCACCTTTGATGACTTTTTTTTATTGCAAACTTACTCCTCTTACTTACACGTGTCCCAGGGCTTTATGCGCGTCGCAGGGCCTTTTGAAAATAGGTCCGGCGCGCATAACCTTTGGAAAATCTGGCCCTATGTGTGCTGTCCCAACTGCACCCTACTTCTGATCCCTGAAACGCCTTTCTGGACTTCATGTGAAAGGATGTACATAGCTGGGTTATGCAAGTTCTTTTATATGCACTGAGCCTCTGCCGATTTTGTTAACAGACATTTCCATGCATGAAAATGATGTCATCCATTTGAAAATTCAGGTTGTGAACAGAAGTAAGTTGACATTCTCTCAAATAACTTGTAAAAATTGGGAGAAATCACTGCCAAAATGTTCTAATGATCGAAGACCATACTTTCCAAATACTCCTCACTTGCTGGCTTCAGTATATTTTAGAGTTTTTGTTTCATTTAATTTTTGGCATTTTGAGTACAGTAAATTTTAATTATAAGTGTTCATGTTATGGGAAGTTTCATCTTGAATATATAGTTTTACGAGTTGCATATTCTTTCCTATGAGCACTAGAAATATTAAGAACAATAAATATGCTCATAGCCCTTCTTGGCATTGCTTCTGTTATTACATAGTTAATTCAGATTCTGTTAACCAGGAACTGTATATAGGAATGCCGCATTAGTAACAATTGCCAGAACCGGATCGTTAGAATGACATAATGCTTTCATACGAATGGCAGGCATACTTGTCTCAAACTCAAAAGTACATTTAAAGATGGGGAACCAAATAGAGACCCCCGCTGGATCACCAGGGGCTTTTGGCAAGTCTTGGGGGACCCTCCTGACCCCCACAAGATTTGCCAAAAGTCCAGCGGGGGTCCGGGAGCAAACTCCTGCACGCGGACCGTCGGCTGCCAGTATTCAAAATGGCGCCGATAGCCTTTGCCCTTACTATGTCACAGGGGCTACCGGTGCCATTGGTCAGCCTCTGTCACATGGTAGAAGCACAAGATGGCGCCAGCCATCCAGTGCTCCTACCATGTGACAGGATCCAGCCAATGGCATGGATACCCTGTCACATGGTAAGGGCAAAGGGCCATCGGCGCCATTTTGATTAGTGGCAGCCGATGGCCCGGGAGCAGGAGGACGGCCCGGAGTGGGAGATCGTGGGATATTGCTCCTGGGACCACCACTGGACCACCAGGTACCTGTAAAAAGTTTTTTGGGGGGTCGGGAGGGTGGGGGAAGCTAAGGGGTTACTTTTAAAGGGTCGGGGTGGGTCTTTTGTTTATCGGCTGGGACATAGTGAGGGCAAAGGTAGCGCCTGTGCCATTTTGAATACTGGCAATACGGCCCGAGTGCAGGAGGTCGCTCCCGGACCCCTGCTGGACTTTTGGCAAGTCTTGGGGGTCAGGAGGCCCCCCCAAGCTGGCCAAAAGTCCCTGGGGGTCCAGCAGGGGTCCAGGAGCGATCTCCTGCACTCAGGCCGTATTGCCAATATTCAAAATGGCGCCGGCGCTACCTTTGCCCTGTCACAGGGTAAGGTCAAAGGGCCATCAGCGCCATTTTTATTAACGCAGCCGATGGCCTGAGAGCGGGAGATCACGCCCCCGCTGGACCACCAGGTAATTTTAAAAGGTGTTTTTTTTGGGGGGGGGGCAAGGGGGTCATTTTAAAGGGTCGGGTGGGTTTTTTTTTATCGGGCCATCGGCGCCATTTATATTAGTGGCAGCCAAAATGGCGCCGATGGTCCGAGAGTGGGAGATCGTGCCGGGACCCCCCCAATGGACCACCAGGTAATTTAATACATTTTGGGGGGGGGGTTCGGGAGGGTGGGGGATTTGTTTTAAAGGGTCGGGGTGGTTTAGGGGTTGTTTTGGTGTGCCGGTTTTCCCACCCTCCCCCGATTTATGATTTTTCATGTTAAAGCGGGGGAATTTCTATTGTATCGCGACTCTGACGATTTTTAACGATTTAAAAAATATCTGACGATTTTTTTAAATCGTCAAAAAACGATTCACATCCCTACCTTTCATCACTCCAAATAACATAAAATCTTCAGTGATGTCTACTGTGCTATTCATACCTCTGACTGTGCATGTAAAATTGCCCTATAAAACCTAGCTCACCACCAAAACCTCACCTCGAGTTACTAGTTGCCCCTCTTAAAGTGGTATAAATAGTTTACTTATATAAGAGACTTATAAAGAGGTGTTTCTCTCTCTCTCTCTCTCCCCCCCCCCCCCCCCCAACATGCAATAAAAACCTTTCTGTGCACTTATCAGCATGTGATGTGAAAATATCAAAGGTGTGATAAATTTAATGTATATTGCAGAAAAATAGTTCCACAGTATCAGGAAAGTTACCCTATCCACACCCCTATTTTATCACAGGCACTATTTTTCACAATTTTATAGCAAAATGATTAATCTAGGGGTTAGGGTTGACAGCACTTAAGGCTGTAGTTTATGCCTTGATGCTTTCACAGCTAGATTATTGTTGGGTTTACAGAGAAAACTGATTCAAAAATTACAATTTATTGAAAACACTGCTGCTCTAATGGTTTTGGGAAAATCTCAGAAAACTTCAGTCAAACCCTTGTTGTTGGAGTTGCTTTGGTTACCTATTGTAGACAGATGTAGGATCAACAACTTGGTTTTGACATTTAAACTTTTAAATGGTTCTGGCTCTTCTTCATTGAAGGATTCTTTGGAATGGCATGTGGCCAAAAGAAATCTTCATTCTGTAGGGAGATGGTATTTGTGTCTCCCGCCAGTGAAAAAATGTAAACATTCCTGTTTGAGTAGTAGATCATTTTCCAATGTTATTCCAGGTTTACCTCTGGAAGTGAGAGAAGAGGTAAATTTAATGAAATTTTGGAAGAAATTAAAAACTTTGTTTATGTCTACCAGTAGCTAGTGGTATTACTCCTTTGGCTATCTTAATTTTTCAGACAGAACTGACATGTCTAGGTAAGGAGGGTGGGCACAGAAAATTGATTGATGAGCTGCATTTTATATGTCTGTTTGTTTATGTATTGTCTTTTGAGTTTTAATGGATATTATTTTATGATGTTATTGTTGTAAATTTATCATTTGTACATCGCTTTGGAAGATAGTGTTTATTTGTAAAGTGATTTAAGAAGCCAATAAATAAATAAATGGATGGGTTCATGAGTTGACTTTCTTGCATTTTTTGAATTTTTAAATTCACAAGATTCAAATCTTAAATTTACCTACACTATGGATAAGTGTCAGATTGTTTTCTTTTTACATGTTGGTATGTTACAATGAAGGACAATTTTCCACTACTTTGCAGACAAAGATGACTGACATGAATAATATGCTTCATTTTGATAGTTTCCATTCAAGGCATTTAGTAGCAAACATTCTTGTTGGTCAGTTCTTTCACCTGTGCCACTTTTGCTCTATAATGGCAGAAAATAAATCTAAAGCCACATTAATGCAGGCAACATTTTTGGAACACGGGTACCCAAGGAATGTGATTTGTTGGGCATACAAAATGACTTTATGTATTAACTGAGACTTATTGTTTACTAAAAGAGTGAAGTTAACTTCTGATCACCCAGTTTGTGTTTTGGCCTACATTGTTCATATATCCCAGACTGTAAGTATTATAAAATGGCATTGGTATTTGGTGCAGAAGCATGATATTTTTTACAATCCTGTGTATGCTTTTAAAAGAGCCCAAAATCTACAAGATCAACTGGTAACATCATGGTTTTCGGAGTCTTGTGTTATCAATGTGCAAAGTGGGCACCATTGTTATGATCAATGTAAGGTTTGTTTGTTGTCTTTATCACTGCAGTCATTTGAATAAAATGTTATGCATTGCACTCTAGCACTAATTTTATGTTTTCTCAAGTTATATACATAGTACAGTGTCCTTGTAATCTCTTCTATGTAGGTAAGACTATGTGGCCAGTGAAAATCAGGATAATGAAACACTGTAGTGATATACGGTACAGTTGCATGGAAGCTGCTGATTGTTAGAATTTACATCTATATTACTTGGGCGGTGAAGCTTCGGGTTGTACTTTACTCTTTTTTGAGATGAGACTTTATATATGTTAGAACCATTAATTTGCTTGGTTTGTAATTGCGATGTGTGATTGGTTGTGGATGTATGTTGATTGGTTGTTGGGATTAGTTGTGTAAGAGCAAGGAACCTGATTGGCCGTGCTGAGAATTTCAATTCTAGTATTTAAGATGGCACAGAATGCTGAGTCTACAGCTATGTCTGTCAGGTTGATGAAGCTCAGGATTGTAATTCAATCTCTTTTGAGATGACGCTAAGATTCTGCATATGGTGGCACTATCAACTTGTTGGAATAAACTGTATTTTCATGTTTATCTTTACAATGTTTTGGGTTGATGTGGAGTTGTGGTATTGTTAGTTTTGTTTGTATGTTTATTTATTTAATTTTTAGTGATTAATTTTCAGGGTCTACACAACGATGAAATTTATTTTAGAGTTGTTGCTCTTTGAGATGAGACCCTTGAGGAAGCCGTGGCATCAGCGTAACATGTTGGGTATAATGTAAAGCTTATGGTTTTAAGTCTTTCATTGGATATAATACAGCAACTTTGCAAATTGAAATGCTTTCATTTTTCGTAAGTCTTTCGAACATTTGAGAGGAACATTTGAGAGTCTTGTGTGGGGAGCACTGTGAGCACCTTTTTGGACATACAGGTTTTATTAGCTGCATGCTTCTTATGCTGTGAGATCTGTTTCTTGGCTCACTGGACCATTTTTTAATCTCTTCTAATTTTTGCTTTATTTTTGTGTTGTGTGCTTGTGTATGTCTTTTGTGTATATGTAATGTTTGTGTGGGCTCTAGTTTGTCTAAAAAGGGATTGGATAAGATATATGTTTGAAATTGTAGGCTTGTGAGATACATTTTTAATTGTGCATTTGAAGATTGTAAAACAAATTTGCCTTAATTTGAACTAGAATTGATAAAAAAAAAAAGTGTTATGTGATATTCTGATTAAAATTTTATTTTTGCATTTCCCTTGGGTTTTCTATTTATAATCAATGAAATATATTTTGTAACCAATTGTTTTTTATTTCAAAGACTATTACAAGCGTTGTGAGTCTCAGCTAGAAGAGTTGTCTGAGGACAAGGGCTTCTTTGAGGTTAGCATATATATATATATATATATATTTTATTTTTTTTTTGTTACTGCAGAGCACTTTACTGCTGTTGCAGTTCCAGCCAGAGATGATAGTGCTTCAGGGAGCTCCAACCACCTCCAACTCAGATCTCCGGGGGGAGTATTGAGGCAAGGACTGGCCTCAGTTCTCCATTCTATCCATCAATATATATTCAGATCGCCTGAACAAGACACCACTGAGGCTGAGGCCAGTCCTTGCCTCAATATTATAAGGTGGTCATAGAGAGCAGAAGGTCAGAAGCCAGTGCCCTACAAATTAGAGCTGGGAGAATTCTCTCTTTAGAATCAATGAGATGGATGTGCCTAGGCTGACTGAACCCAACTACTGATGCCAGTCCTTCTCTCTTTGTAGACTATCCTGGCTAGATGTGAGGTGAACAGATGGGTCAGTCATCCTGGATGTGAGTGACAGTCTCTAGGTTGATGCTAGGCTCTATGCCTCAATTCTCTACACTTTCCTCCTCCACACTTTCCTCCTCCTTTGCATCTTCTATATCCCCTACATCCTTCACAGACATCTGAGATGTGTTTTTGATCTGGTTGTTCCCTTCTTTCATATCCTCTCCTGGAATCCAAATGTTCCCTCACTTTTCAGCACTGACAACTAACCCCATTTACCAGGGTTACTTTTTTCCAGGTTTACATCAATGAGGCTGAACCATCAGGGAAAAGAAGACTATGCATGCTCAGTTTAGTGCACACCTGATAGCCTGTGCAGCATCTACAGTACATGCTATTTAGTGCTCCTTCAGAAGTAGTGTTTAGTAGGGATGTGAATCGTTTTTTGACGATTTAAAATATCGTCCGATATATTTTAAATCGTCAAAAATCGTTAGGGCCACGATACAATACCAATTCCCCCGATTTATCGTCAAAAAATCGTAAATCGGAGGAAAGGGGAGGGCAGGAAAACCGGCACACTAAAACCCCCTAAAACCCACCCCCGACCCTTTAAATTAAATCCCCCACCCTCCCGAACCCCCCCCCCCAAATGCCTTAAATTACCTGGGGGTCCAGCGGCGGTCCGGAACGGCCTCCTGCAATTGAATCATGTTGGTCTATGGCCGCCGCCATTTTGCGCCGCCATTTTGCAAAATGGCGGCGCAGAATGGCGCCGGCTGAAGACAACACGATTCAATTGCAGGAGACTGTTCTGGACCGCCGCTGGACCCCCAGGTAATTTAAGGCATTTGGGGGGGTTCAGGAGGGTGGGGGATTTAATTTAAAGGGTCGGGGGTGGGTTTTAGGGGGTTTTAGTGTGCCGGTTTTCCTGCCCTTCCCCTTCCCCCGATTTAGCTACGGACCGCCGCTGGACCCCCAGGTAATTTAAGGTATTTGGTGGGGGGGGGGTTCGGGAGGGTGGGGGATTTAAAGGGTCGGGGGTGGGTTTTAGGGTGTTTTAGTGTGCCGGTTTTCCTGCCCTCCCCCTTCCCCCGATTTAGCTACGGACCGCCGCTGGACCCCCAGGTAATTTAAGGCATTTGGGGGGGGGGGTTCGGGAGGGTGGGGGATTTAATTTAAAGGGTCGGGGGTGGGTTTTAGGGTGTTTTAGTGTACCGGTTCACGATTTTAACGATTTTCACGATACTCTAAACACCCAAACGGCGACGATACGATTCCCTCCCCCTCCCAGCCGAAATCGATCGTTAAGACGATCGAGGACACGATTCACATCTCTAGTGTTTAGATGCTATTGCATTGATATACCAGAAATGTAACTGACTTAAATTGGGTTTTAGCTGGGTAAATGTACCCAGCTAAAAATATAGCCAATAACTGGCAATGTTTGTGTGTTCACACTTGAAAGGCATGCAAATTTAGCCAGGTAATAAAGGGTTTGGGTCAGAGGCATTGATGGGATGGGTTCTCAAACTACCTGGTTCAGGCAAACTTTAGCAGGCTTTAATCTACTCATCCAAATTCTAAGCAAGTAGATTTAGCTGTATATTCAGCTGCAAAATTAGCCAGGTAAATGTGATTGAAAATCTGCTCAAAAGTTAACCAAGTAAATGTCCTTGATTATTTTACCTGCGGTGTGGGTTTTTTGAAAATTGGCCCCTATACTTTTGGGGTTAGGCTACATTAAAATAACGTGTACCTGTCACTGAGGTTCTTTTATGGTAAACATGCTAAAAACATTTAATGCCTCATCTGTTAAATGACTTTATGGTGTGCACATTCAAAATGGTTGCGAGCACACCCCCAAAAAATTATAGATTGACTTATAATGCATAGAGTCCTTTGTCCCTGATTTATTTTTTTCTGATTCTAAAGATGTTCACACAAGAGAACTCTACTACAGTATCAAACCATGCATCTGAGTGCTATGAATAGTTAATCTTTGCATTTAATTTAATTTCAGGCTATTTAAATTTATTATTATCTTCAAGAAGAGCTGACTTTCCACATTCTGGTATTTGTTTGAACTTTCCTCTTTTTTTTTTTTTTGCCTGGAGAGTAACCATTTTGGTTTCTCAGGAAGTCCTGGAATGTAACTTGCATTTGGGCCAACAAGAAGTTCCATCTTTGATTTAACCAAAAAGCTGCCTCTTGGAAAATATTCACTTTGCTTTTTTGATGTGTGCTAGACTGCAGTTTGGTGTACATTAAAAGACCCATTGGCCCAGAAAGGTTCTTATGTATATTGTTAAGAAGAGGTAGCAACCGCTATAACTGAATCCATCTGTCTGTGGTCACAGCCTTTACACAAATGTCACTGGGAACAGAATTTCTAAAGCCACATCTATCCATCTATGTATAGCAGAGCTGAAAAGAAGAGAAGCAGAAATGAGCATTGAATACACATTCATTTTGTGTTGTGAATTTTCTTTTATTATAGCTTGAGTGCTTTTGAAATTTGAAATTGGAAGAGTGGTTTGTAGGACCTAATCACTTTACTAGCTAATAACAGCCTTAAAAATCAATCTGACACTGTATTTTTTTGTTTCAGAATAATAACATCCAAGTGCAAATGCAAAAATCAAACCCCTGAATAAAGGGGTTGGTGTGCCCAAAACTCATCATTAAGAAAATGTTGTGTCCAAAAAATAGTTGTCAAGAATGAGGAACAAAATAAATTGCAATCTCTGCTAATAAATGCAAGTCAGAGAGCCGGCATATCTCAGAAAAGTAGCACAAAATTGCCTTTTCATGCATTTTAAGATGGCTCCAGCTACAATTTGCATAATACATTATCAGTTTCATTGCAATGTACATAACCCTCATTATCCCTTTTCAGATATACAGTCACACTCCCAAAATTATAGATATATAGAATAGAAGAGGGGAGAGAGATAGGTAGTACAATTAGCATACTCCTGCCATCATACCAGCTCAAACAATGGGCAAGAAGTTCAAAATGCTTGCCCAAAAGGTTAAAATGATTAGAGCATTTTAGCTTGGAAAAGAGATATGACTCAGATATACTGGGTAAATAGGGAATGGTTATTTACCCTTTCATACAACACTAGGACTAAGGGACATGCACTGAGAGGAGAGGATCACCTTGCTGGAGGCTGAAAGGAATCAATGTTTTTGCATGGGACATTGTCTTTTTTAAAAGTACTGGGGCAAAGTTAACAATTTGGGAATATTATTTAGTGTGTTTGTGTGTTTGTGCTTTTAATAGTCAGTAAGGCAGTGAATAAACAAGTTAGACTGCATTTTTAAATAGTCAGTCAATAAGGCAGCTAGTAAGCAGTAGGTAGTGTGTTTATTTTTAAAAGTCTGTAAGGCAGCTAGTAAGCAGAACTGAGTGTTTATATTTAAAAAAAAAAAAAACACACAAAAAACCCCCAAAAAAGTAATCAGAAGCTAGAAATAAGCTAGGAGCAGTATATACCTAAGTAAAAAGGTTGAAAATTTCAGCTCAGTTACTCACCTTGGAAAGGTGTTGAGGTAGTGTGATTTGGTTTGAATAGGTAGCAACATTTGTTAATCAAGAGAGCAGTGAGTCACTCTGGCTGACTAACTGAAGTTAGACTGTATTTCCCAACCCTCCCACCCCTCGCCCACCCACCCATAGCTCATCCTTTAATTTATAGGAAGATGCCACTTTCACAAAAAAAACAAAAAACTTTGAGAGTTTGATCAGACCCCGGTAGGCTACTACCAGACATATACGGGTAGATTTTATAAAATTACGTGAGCGCATACTTTTGTTCGTGCACCAGGCGCGAACAAAAGTACATTGGATTTTATAAGATATGCGCGTAGCTGCACGTATCTTATAAAATCCGGTGTCGGCGCGCGCAAGGGGGTGCGGTGCGGTGCGCTGCCTGTTCCCTCTGAGGTCGCTCCGAAATCTAACCCACCCCCTGGCCCTATCTATCCCCCCCTTACCTTTGTTGGCAGATTTACGCCTGCCAAAAGCAGGCGTAAATCTGTGCGCACCAGCGGGCTGCTGGCAGGCCATCACCCAACCCGGGGGCTGGTCAGAAGGCTTCGACCATGCCCCCGGGCCGGCGCCATGCCCCCCGGTCCCGCCCCGAACCACCCCCTGACCCCGGGCACGCCCCTGGACATGCCCCCTCCCTGCCCCTTTTACGAAGCCCCGGGACTTACGCGCGTCCAGGGGCTGTGCGTGAGCCGGCGACCTATGGAAAATAGGCGCACCGGTGCGCAAGGGCCCTGCGCGCGAAAATCCGGCTGGATTTACACGTGCAGGGCATTTAAAATCCAGCCCATAGTGAATTCACTAATACATTTAAAGGACATTAGACACATTCCTACTCCCATAGCAATCTAAAACTTAATTAGGAACTGATCAAAATTGAGATGAAGGCAGCAGTCCAGCAGCAAGAGGGGGGCTTCCCAGTCTTTTGCATAGAGTGTCACATGTATGATTTTTTACCCACTGGTGAGAAGTTGTACATGTGCATGCAATGCAAAGAGCTCCTGGCTCTCAGAGAACAAGTCCGATCTCTGGAGGCTAGAGTGGCAGACCTGGAGGAGCTGAGGCAGACAGAGAGGTATATAGATGAGACCTTCAGGGACAAAGTAGCCAAGTCCCAACTTCAGACTGGCAGCCCTGGTGCTGCCTTGGAGGAAGAAGGTCTCATGATTGGAGATCATCAACCTGGTGCAGCAGGAAAGGATCCTGTAGCAAGGACCTGCTCTCCAGGTGATGCACTGTCCTTTCGCACTGAGGATATCTCCCCAAGGCCTACTGCCCAGGAGGGAAGGGTTAGGTCGGCCGTCATAGTTGGTGATTCGATTATTAGGAATGTAGACAGCTGGGTGGCTGGTGGGCGTGAGGATCGCCTGGTAACATGCCTACCTGGTGCGAAGGTGGCGGCCTCACGCGTCACCTAGATAGGATTTTAGACAGTGCTGGGGAGGAGCCGGCTGTCGTGGTACACGTGGGCACCAATGACATAGGAAAATGTGGGAGGGAGGTTCTGGAAGGCAAATTTAGGCTCTTAGGTAGAAAACTAAAATCCAGAACCTCCAGGGTAGCATTCTCTGAAATGCTTCCTGTTCATAAACCTTTTCTTTTTAAAGGTTTTTTAAAGGTTTTTTAAAAGAAAAGGTTTATGATTAGGAAGATTTTAAAAGGTAGCATAATGGTTATCATAACCGGGAGGTAACGGCGAAAGTGGTTTTCGTATATTTACACAAGATACCCTTATCCATCAAAACGTTCAAGAGTTACAGACACTAATTTTAGAAATGCAATAGAAAGGAATGAAAGAATGTGTGTATAACTGAGTGTTTAAAGACTGATACGTCCTGCTTCGCCAAAATCTAAGTTGTAACCACAGTTGAATCGAGGAATCATTTTTAGCGGTGTATTGTCTTGAATTTAAACCATAACAGCAAAATGTACAAGAGACAAACATCAAGGGAAGAAGACATTTTTAATCAAAATCTGTCCAGTGCAGATGGAATATCAATAATAAGGACAGATGAACAAGATATGGTTGATATAAAAACACACAAGTGTTTTCTAAAAGATACAATATACCACGAGTAAAACACAAGGAATGTTACCTATGAGCTATTGATGGTCTAGAATTACCTGAGTGGAAAGATAAGGGTTAAAATATAAATTTAAAAAAATATGTTTTTCATAAAAATGAATAAAAAATAGGTAGGAAGAAGGCTGGTTCATGATTACAATTACTTAATCACACAGCAGACAAGGCTAAGGATTAGCAAATTGCAGTTGTTGTATGAAACCATCCTTTCCCTACTTTCATTATTTTTGGTTAAAGGGTAAAAAAATACAGGTTGAAGGGGTGGGGATTATTTGGTTTGTTGTAACAGACTAATAACTGGCATCTCAGAGACATGGTGGAAGGAGGACAACCAATGGGACAGTGCTATACCGGGGTACAAATTATATCACAATGACAGAGAAGAGCACCTGGGAGGCGGTGTGGTGCTTTATGTCCGAGATGGCATAGAGTCAAACAGGATAAACATCCTGCATGAGACTAAATGCAAAATTGAATTTTTATGGGTAGAAATTAGGGATGTGAATCGTGTCCTCGATCGTCTTAACGATCGATTTCGGCTGGGAGGGGGAGGGAATCGTATTGTTGCCGTTTGGGGGGGTAAAATATCGTGAAAAATCGTTAAAAATCGTGAAAAATCGAAAAATCGAAAAATCGAAAAACCGGCACATTAAAACCCCCTAAAACCCACCCCCGACCCTTTAAATTAAATCCCCCACCCTCCCGAACCCCCCCCAAATAACTTAAATAACCTGCGGGTCCAGCGGCGGTCCGGAACGGCAGTGGTCCGGAACGGGCTCCTGCTCTGAATCTTGTCGTCTTCAGCCGGCGCCATTTTCCAAAATGGCGCCGAAAAATGGCGGCGGCCATAGACGAAAAAGATTGGACGGCAGGAGGTCCTTCCGGACCCCCGCTGGACTTTTGGCAAGTCTCGTGGGGGTCAGGAGGCCCCCCACAAGCTGGCCAAAAGTTCCTGGAGGTCCAGCGGGGGTCAGGGAGCGATTTCCCGCCGCGAATCGTTTTCGTACGGAAATGGCGCCGGCAGGAGATCGACTGCAGGAGGTCGTTCAGCAAGGCGCCGGAATCCTCGCTGAACGACCTCCTGCAGTCGATCTCCTGCTGGCGCCATTTTCCGTACGGAAAATGGCGCCGGCAGGAGATCGACTGCAGGAGGTCGTTCAGCAAGGCGCCGGAATCCTCGCTGAACGACCTCCTGCAGTCGATCTCCTGCTGGCGCCATTTTCCGTACGGAAAATGGCGCCGGCAGGAGATCGACTGCAGGAGGTCGTTCAGCGAGGCGCCGGAACCCTCGCTGAACGACCTCCTGCAGTCGATCACCTGCCGGCGCCATTTTCCGTACGAAAACGATTCGCGGCGGGAAATCGCTCCCTGACCCCCGCTTGACCTCCAGGAACTTTTGGCCAGCTTGTGGGGGGCCTCCTGACCCCCACGAGACTTGCCAAAAGTCCAGCGGGGGTCCGGAAGGACCTCCTGCCGTCCAATCTTTTTCGTCTATGGCCGCCGCCATTTTTCGGCGCCATTTTGGAAAATGGCGCCGGCTGAAGACGACAAGATTCAGAGCAGGAGCCCGTTCCGGACCGCTGCCGTTCCGGACCGCCGCTGGACCCGCAGGTTATTTAAGTTATTTGGGGGGGGGTTCGGGAGGGTGGGGGATTTAATTTAAAGGGTTGGGGGTGGGTTTTAGGGGGTTTTAGTGTGCCGGCTCACGATTCTAACGATTTATAACGATAAATCGTTAGAATCTGTATTGTATTGTGTTCCATAACGGTTTAAGACGATATTAAAATTATCGGACGATAATTTTAATCGTCCTAAAACGATTCACATCCCTAGTAGAAATCCCTTGTGTGTCAGGGAAGACTATAGTGATAGGAGTATACTACTGTCCACCTAGTCAAGATGGTGGGATGGACAGTGAAATGCTAAGAGAAATTAGGGAAGCTAACCAAATTGGTAGTGCGGTAATAATGGGAGACTTCAATTACCCCAATATTGACTGGGTAAAAGTATCATCAGGACACACTAGAGAGATAATGTTTCTGGATGGAATAAATGATAACTTTATGGAGCAATTGGTTCAGGAACTGACGAGAGAGGGAGCAATTTTAGATCTAATTCTCAATGGAGCACAGGATTTGGTGAGAGAGGTAACGTGGTGTGCCACTTGGCAGTAGTGATCATAATATGATCAAATTTGAATTAATGACTGGAAGGGGAACAGAATGCAAATCCACGGCTCTCGTCATAAACTTTCAAAATGGAAACTTGATAAAATGAGAAAAATTGTTAGAAAAAAACTGAAAGGAGCAGCTATAAAAGTAAAAAGTATGCAAGAGGCATGGTCATTGTTGAAAAATACCATTCTGGAAGTGCAGTCCAGATGTATTCCACACATTAAGAAAGGTGGAAAGAAGGCAAAACGATTGCCGGCATGGTTAAGGGGTGAGGTGAAAGAGGCTATTTTAGCCAAAAGATCTTCATTCAAAAATTTGAAGAAGGATCCAACAGAAGAAAATAGGATAATCCATAAATGTTTGGCCGTAGAGGCAAAAACTCACAGTAAAAACGTTTTAAAATATATACGAAGCAGAAAGTCTATGAGGGGGTCAGTTGGACTGTTAGATGATCAAAGGGTTAAAGGGGCACTTAGAAAAGATAAGGCCATTGGGGAAAGATTACATGATTTCTTTGCTTCGGTGTTTACTGAAGAGGATGTTGGGGAGGTACCCGTAATGGAGAAGGTTTTCATGGGTAATGATTCAGATGGACTGAATCAAATCACGGTAAACCTAGAAGATGTGGTAGACCTGATTGACAAACTGAAGAATAGTAAATCACCTGGACTGGATGGTATACACCCCAGAGTTCTGAAGGAACTAAAAAATGAAATTTCAGACCTATTAGTAAAAATTTGTAACCTATCATTAAAATCATTCATTGTACCTGAAGACTGGAGGATAGCAAATATAACCAAAATATTTAAAAAGGGCTCCAGGGGCGATCCGGGAAACTACAGACCGGTTAGCCTGACTTCAATGCCAGGAAAAATAGTGGAAAGTGTTCAAAACATCAAAATTACAGAACAAATAGAAAGACATGGTTTAATGGAACAAAGTCAGCATGGCTTTACCCAAGGCAAGTCTTGCCACACAAATCTGCTTCACTTTTTTGAAGGAGTTAATAAACATGTGGATAAAGGTGAAACGGTAGATGTAGTATACTTAGATTTTCAGAAGGCGTTTGACAAAGTTCCTCATGAGAGGCTTCTAGGAAAAGTAAAAAGTCATGGGATAGGTGGCGATGTCCTTTCGTGGATTGCATACTGGCTAAAAGACAGGAAACAGAGATTAAGATTAAATGGACAATTTTCTCAGTGGAAAGGAGTGGGCAGTGGAGTTCCTCAGGGATCTGTATTGGGACCCTTTCTTTTCAATATATTTATAAATGATCTGGAAAGAAATACGACGAGTGAGATAAACAAATTTGCAGATGATACAAAATTGTTCAGAGTAGTTAAATCACAATCAGATTGTGATAAATTGCAGGAAGACCTTGTGAGACTGGAAACTTGGGCATCAAAATGGCAGATGAAATTTAATGTGGATAAGCGCAAAGTGATGCATATAGGGAAAAATAACCCATGCTATAGTTACACAATGTTGGGTTCCATATTAGGTGCTACAACCCAAGAAAGAGATCTAGGTGTCATAGTGGATAACACATTGAAATCGTCGGTATAGTGTGCTGCGGCAGTCAAATAAGCAAACATAATGTTGGGAATTATTAGAAAGGGAATGGTGAATAAAACGGAAAATGTCATAATGCCTCTGTATCGCTCCATGGTGACACCGCACCTTGAATACTGTGTACAATTCTGGTCGCCGCATCTCAAAAAAGATATAATTGCGATGGAGAAGGTACAGAGAAGGGCTACCAAAATGATAAGGGGAATGGAACAACTCCCCTATGAGGAAAGACTAAAGAGGTTAGGACTTTTCAGTTTGGAGAAGAGACGACTGAGGGGGGATATGATAGAGGTGTTTAAAATCATGAGAGGTCTAGAACGGGTAGATGTGAATCGGTTATTTACTCTTTCGGATAGTAGAAAGACTAGGGGGCACTCCATGAAGTTAGCATGGGGCACATTTAAAACTAATCGGAGAAAGTTCTTTTTTACTCAATGCACAATTAAACTCTGGAATTTGTTGCCAGAGGATGTGGTTAGTGCAGTTAGTATAGCTGTGTTTAAAAAAGGATTGGATAAGTTCTTGGAGGAGAAGTCCATTACCTGCTATTAAGTTCACTTAGAGAATAGCCACTGCCATTAGCAATGGTAACATGGAATAGACTTAGTTTTTAGGTACTTGCCAGGTTGTTATGGCCTGGATTGGCCACTGTTGGAAACAGGATGCTGGGCTTGATGGACCCTTGGTCTGACCCAGTGTGGCATTTTCTTATGTTCTTATGTTCTTAATTAGAACTACCCCGACTACCCTGCACCTTTCGATCTAAGGTCAGAAAACCACAATACTATATGAAACAGTTTCAACAAATGCAATCTATAAATTTAAATATAAACTATAATATATCTAATGTATTCATAATAGCACATCATTTACCATATTTCAAAAATTATTTTGTTAAAACTATTATAACAAAATTCAATTGAGATGAAGAATTCACTAAATTCATTAATTTCTCACACTATCCTAATATTTATTTATTTATTTATTTACATAGAACCATAGAACAGATGGAACAATATAACCGGGTGACAATTTAACATAGTAATAGATAAATATAATATAATAAATACAATTTAACTATTTAACGTCGAAATAATGACATGTTAAAGCTACAATATAAATACAATAAAAATATGAATATGATGAACTTTTGGACTCAAAGATTGATTGAACAGTTGCAGAGTCCTGATAGTAGGACTTGGTGAGGTGTCCATAAGTTGGGGATACCTAATATTTAGGAAGTCCTCCCGTCTAAGTGGTATTGAGAGTCTGGGAAGGCTTGTTGGAAAAGCCAGGTCTTCAGTCTTTTTTTGAACTCTTGATGACTGGGTTCTAGTCTTAGATCTGGGGGGAGCGCGTTCCACTGGTGGGGGCCTGCTGAAGATAGTGCTCGTTTGCTCAATGCTGATTTTATTTGTGGGACATGCAGTGTTCCTTTGTATGCGCTTCTAATTGGTCTGGAAGATGTATGTGGTTGAAGTTGAGAGCTTAGCATGATAGGAGCCAGTTTGTATGTTGCTTTGTGGACGATTGTGAGTATCTTATAGAGTATCCTGTGTTTGATGGGAAGCCAATGTAAGTTACGAAGGATAGGGGTGATATGGTCTTTTTTGTTAGAACTTGTGAGGATTCTAGCAGCGGAGATCTGTACCATCTGTAATGGTTTTATGGTGTTGATTGGTAGACCTGGCAGAAGGGAGTTGCAATAGTCGAGCTTAGATAGTATGATGGATTGAAGTACTAGCCTGAAGTCAGAGACGTAAAGGAGGGGTTTAAGTTTTTTGAGGACTTGCAGTTTGTAAAAGCAGTCCTTTGTGGTAGTGTTTACGAACTTTTTTTAGGTTTAGATGGTTGTCTAGCCAGGCTCCAAGGTCTCTGACATCAGGTGAGAACTTGCTATTTGAGTTTGGTGGAGAGAGGCTAGATGAGATTGTAAGGAGATCCTGGGAGACAATGAGCATTTCGGTTTTTATTGGCATTCAATACTAAGTTGAGGCTTGAGAGTATGTTTTTAATAGGCTGTAGGCATTCGTTACAGTATGTGATGGTTTTTTGAAGGGATTCTGTAATCGGGAGAAGGATTTGTATGTCGTCTGCATAGAGGTAATGGGTAAGCTTGAGGTTTGAGAGTAGGTGGCAGAGAGGGAGGAGGTAGATATTGAAGAGGGTGGGTGAAAGTGAGGATCCTTGTGGGACTCCTTGATCTGTAAGGACTGGATGCGATTCTTTGTTGTTTATTCTGACTTTGTAGAATCTGTTGCTTAAGAAGGACTGAAACTATCTTAGAGCTGTGCCTTTGATCCCTATTTTAGCTAGTTGGTCTATAAGTATAGTGTGTTTTACCATGTCAAACACAGCAGAAAGATCAAGTAGAACAAGCAGGTAAGATTGTTTTTTCTCCAGGTTAACGAGGATGGTGTCAGTGAGAGATAGTAATAGAGATTTGGTGTTTAGGCATTTTCGGAAACCATATTGAGCCGGGGATAGAATGTTATGATCTTCTAGATATTCTGACAGTTGCTTGTTGACAATTGTCTCCATCAATTTGGCGATGAGTGGTAAGTTTGCGATAGGTCAAAAGTTAGCTGGGTCCGATGGAGAGGCGTTTGGTTTTTTTAGTAGTAGTTTGAGGATTGCCAATTTTAACTGGTTGGGAACTAGACCTTGAGAAAGGGATGTGTTAATAATTTCTGCAATTGGTTTTGAGATGGTGTTTGGTATGGCTATGAGGAGATTTGTTGGTAATGGGTCTGATGGATGGGAGGATGGTTTGAGTTTCTTGAGTGTATTTCTATCTCCAGTAAAGAAGTGAGCTCGAATGAATCCAGGCTTGTGTTTTGTTGCGGCAGGGCTGTTAGATGGTGTGTTGGGGTGAAGCTGTTGGTTGTGATTGAATGGGTAAGATTGGTGATTTTTGTCTTGAAGTAGTCAGCGAGTTTGTTTGCTTTGTTGAGAGCTTGGTGGTCTGGGATGGTGGGAGGAGATGGTTTGGTTAAAGAGGAGACGTATGAGAAGAGAGCTTTTGAGTCGAAAATAATTTTTTTTTGCGTAGAATTCTTTCTTTGTTCTAAGGATAGTATTCCTGTAAGTGTTAAGGAGGGATTTGTAGATGGCATGTGTCGAAGTGGTTGGGGTTTTTTCTCCAGCTTTGTTCATTTTTTCTTAGCGATTGCTTTAGGGATTTAAGTTCTGGGGTAAACCAGGGTTTTCTATTGTCTAATGTGGGTTGTATGGTTTTGGTTGAAGTTGGGCAGATTTGATCTGCAATTTTATTGTTAATATTGATCCATGAGGTGGTTGCAGTTGTTGTGAGGTCTAGTTGATTTAGTGCTTCGGACATCTTTTCGCTGAGTATGTCTGGAGAGCATGGTTTCCTGAAGTGGATGGTGGATTTGGTAGCGACTTGTGGTGGTGGGTTGTTGATCTTGAGGGTTGTGTGGATGTCTCTGTGGTCTGACCATGGAACTGGTGAACAAGTGGGGTTGGTGTGAATGGAAAAGGGTTCGTTAATAAAAATAAGGTCCAAAGTATGGCCTGCCTTGTGGGTTGGACTGTTGATAATTTGAGTAAAGCCCAAATGGTTGAGTGCGGAGAGGACTGTTTGGCAGTTGATGGATGGTGGAGTAGCGTCTACATGTAAATTAAAGTCTCCAAGGATTATAGCAGGTTTGTCAGCGTTTATGTGTTTGGCTATAAGTTCGATCAGCGGAGAGGGATCCAATTCTAAGGTTCCTGGTGGGGCGTAGACTAAGGCTAGTTGGATTTGTTCAGATTTAAAGAGGGAGAATTCTATTTTGGTGGAGGTGTTAGTAAGTTGTAAAGTTATGCTTAGACCTTTTTTTGCTGCAAGGAGGAGTCCCCCACCTCTTTTTTTTGGGCCTGGGGACAGAGAATAGGTCGTAAGATTGCATGGGAAGCTGATTTGTGAGTACAATATCTGTGTGTTTTAGCCATGTCTCTGTGATTGCACAGATATCTGGGTTGACTTCTATGAAATAGTCACTGAGGATGTCCATTTTTTTGGAAAGAGACTGAGCGTTGAATAGGGTTAAGGTAAACAGAGAGAGTCCTAGTAATTGCGTAATTGGCGATATCATTATTGGTATAAGCCTTTGTTGTCGTGCAATGTGATGAATTGCAGGTTTTGTGTGCTTTCTGAGTTTGTGCCAGATTTTGGGTATGGTGTAGAGGTACATTATTGTGGTTTAATTGGTTGGGAAAATGTTGCGATATTGGAGATACTGCATTAAGTATTGGGGAGACTGGATGAGTGCTGGAGAGACTGGAGGATTGCTGGAGAGACTGGAGGATTGCTGGAGAGACTGGAGATTTGCTGGAGAGTGCTGGAGAGTCTGGATGAATGCTGGAGAGACTGGAGGATTGCTGGAGAGACTGGAGGATTGCTGGAGAGTGCTGGAAAGTCTGGATGAGTGCTGGAGAGTCTGGATGAGTGCTGGAGAGACTGGAGGATTGCTGGAGAGACTGGAGGATTGCTGGAGAGTGCTGGAGAGTCTGGATGAATGCTGGAGAGACTGGAGGATTGCTGGAGAGACTGGAGGATTGCTGGGGAGTGCTGGAGAGTCTGGATGAGTGCTGGAGAGACTGGAGGATTACTGGAGAGACTGGAGGATTGCTGGAGAGACTGGAGGATTGCTGGAGAGTGCTGGAGAGTCTGGATGAATGCTGGAGAGACTGGAGGATTGCTGGAGAGTGCTGGAGAGTCTGGATGAGTGCTGGAGAGACTGGAGGATTGCTGGAGAGACTGGAGGATTGCTGGAGAGTGCTGGAGAGTCTGGATGAATGCTGGAGAGACTGGAGGATTGCTGGAGAGACTGGAGGATTGCTGGAGAGTGCTGGAGAGTCTGGATGAGTGCTGGAGAGACTGGAGGATTGCTGGAGAGACTGGATGAATGTTGAAGAAACAGCTGTGTGTATGAAACCTGGATAATGGAATCCCTGGACGAATGCTTGGGTGGAGCTGACGTTGCGTGCTTCGGTTGTGGAGGGTTGAGTGGCAGAGACGTTGGCGTAGGTGGTTTCTGGTTATTTCTCAGGTTCACATGAAGGGGCACACAAAGGGGCAGGCCCCTTTGTCGTGCTCCTTCGGCACGCAACGCTCGGCGTGCGACGCCTAACAGGGCGTGGAATTAAAGCCCAGCCAGGCTGTAGCTGGTTGGCTGGCTTCTTATATATATAAAAACATGCAAAATCCCTAACATTCACACCACATATCCACCTCATTCATTCAATAAATTATACTTCCAATAACTGAACATAACAATAATCTTCCTATGTGTTGCTAATACCAGCATGTGGGAAATGGTTACAGGAGATAGTTGGTATTATTATCATTAGAAAAACTTTGGAAGTTATTAATTTGTTCCAAACTGGCTGATATCTAACTTATAAAGTATGATAATCATATTTCCAAAACCAGGATAACTGTCCGCTAAACTCAACAGGCTTGTGCCATAAACATCAGTGAGGGCAATTTTCCATGCTTCAAAGATTGAAATAGTGGTGCGCGCCTAGGGAGGCCAAGGGCTGGAACGCTGGTCGGCGGCGTCCCAGCCACCATGTGGAGCACAGGGTGCCAGGATGAGCGTGGCAGCAGCGACTGGCCAACGCTGCGAGTGTACCAGGGGTAGTGAACCAAGCATGACATGACGTGAGTTGAGCCTGCCATAGGTGGCCGCAGTTGGCGGCCAAAACAGTGTGGATATTGTATGTGTGTTTAGATTTTATGTGTGTGTGTGTGTGTGTTAGTAGATGGTATGTGGGTGGATATGCGTTGAAGTGTGAATGTGGGGTATAGGTATATAGAAAGGCAAGAGATATAAGTGCGAAGGTGCCAGAGTGGGAGGTTGTATTTGGGATTATGTATTCAGATATTTGTGATGGAGTATCCGAGGGAAGGATATAAGTATGTGTGTGTTTGTGTGTGTATGTGTGTGTGTTGGGGTGAGGGGTGTTGGGAAATTTAGAGGACGTGTCTTGAAAGATGCTGTTACCATCTGTTTCAGGTTTTTTTTTCACCTCTCTGCATTCTTAGGACCTGCCACTAAGCTCTAATTCTGAATTTGTAGGAAAACGTTGTTGAGGTGTGAGTATTCTTGAGGATTGTGAAATACAGGAGGTGATTATTTTTTAATACTATCCGTAAGTAAAATTACAACAATAGTAATAATCATAATAACATTTTGATTTTAGTAACACCAATTTCTAGTGCATGACTGAACCTATGCTATTTCTAAAGGCTACAATACTGAAATTAGTTTTTTCAAGTTGATTTCACTAGGAAGAAATCAAAATACTGAGCATGCACCAAAATACAAGTAAGAGCTTGATATATAAAGCCACCCAGCTTTCATCCTACTTAATTGGATCAATTTACAATGTTTTTGTCAACAGTGCACTGAGGATGGTTTGATTATCTTTGTGAGGAGATAATCTGAGGTGTTTAATTGCTTTGCTAGATTTTGTACAAACCAGCAGCCCTGATCCTGCCAGAATCTGATACTAATGACAGGAAGCTTGCTGGGATATGCTAAAGCTTCTCCTGAGCTCTGACTCTATCTGATTTGACAAGGTAATGGTATATCAGTATCCTTTAATAATATTTTAACAATAGTTATCAACAAAATGGGGCAAATAAATACTATATGGAACAAGCATTGGAGCAGCCAACAAAATATGGTAACTAACTTCTATGTTATATAAAGATAACAAATCTTGAATATTATCAATGCCAGTATAGATTTCAGGGGGAGATGAAAGAGGTACCTCAGCAGTGGAAGACTGAGGAAGAAATTAGAAAAGATATGTGATATTTTTAAAAACAAATACACATAATACAATGACAGATGAAGACTGCAAGACACACCCAGTATGACCAATTTTCTTTCTTGTTGCAATTCTGTAGAACCAGTTTGATCTCCAGCTTTATCTTCCATTTCTTCTCTTTGCTCATCCCACGCTTTCCTGAATTATATTATATTACTGGTTTGCCTTCATCACATCTAGGGAGGCTCTTCAATGCATCTGCCACCTTTTCTGTAAAACATATTTCCTAACGTTACTAAAGTCTACATTTTGTGAGCTTTATGGCATGACTTCTATAATTTATTTGCTTTGAAAATGCTTCTAGCTTGTGCATTATTTTTATCTTTGAGGTATTTTAAGCTATCATACGCTCCTATTTTATCTTGGTCTCACTTGCACATTTAATAATTAGTGCATATTTAAGAACCTGTTTACAAAGCTGCATGGAAAACAGCATTTACTACATGTTAAAAATATTAGAGTAGAAATAACATGTGGAATTTCTGCTTGTCATATCCAGGCCCATAAGCCCAGCACAAGAGTAGGGTAATCTGCTACAATCCCATTCAAGTGCATTCATTATTATGTCAATCGAATAATGTGGCTTGCGCTGAAGCTCGCAAGCCACATTAATCAAGGAAAATTAATTACTACACCTAAAGAGGTATAATTAACATTATCCTGCCCCACCAGATCCATTTTTCAAAATGTGAAAGGCACAAAGTGGGTCCTGGGGTCAGCCAATGGTGCAAATAGGGAAGGATTTGGGGGTCACTCCTTCCACCATGACTACTAGGATTTCAAGTAAGCTTTGAGGGGATCTGGGGGTTTGGGAAAAAAGATCCATGGGGATGGGGTAGGTTTCCTTAACTAGGGAGTGGGAACTAAGGGGGCTACTTACAAATTAGTATTTTTTAATTTGATGAGTTGCAGAAGGAGACTTGCTAGAGAAGGTCCCACTAGACCCTCTCAGGGATTTTAAGACACTCCAGTGGGGGAATATTTATGAAGGTTGTGCAACCCCTTTAGAACATGGTAACCCTGGGATGGAAAGACCAGCAGATCACATTGCTGTGGCCAGGAATATGGGAAGATTCGGTAAACTGCAGTACTTGGTATTGCAGTTCAGTAAATCCCATGGTAGTGTTCTCTATGGTAGAAAATACTAGGCTTCAGTAAATTGGCCCCTTAGGTATATAAATTCTTTTTATAGGACATTAGAAGACGTCTTTTGAAAGCCCTTCTCTGTACTACTTTTGTGACCTGTTGCACTGTCAACTGTTTTTAGCACACTTTTTGAAACTCAGAACTACTAATGCTTTCATTTTGTTGCACATGCGTCCCATTGGTGACAGTGAGTTCAGAGATGATGTCACAGGCAGGACTAGCAGGCAAGTTGGCAAAGTATACAATTTAAGAAATGTCCTTAGCTGATTCACAAGACCATAGATGGGGGTGGAGTAGACAAAACTCCATTTACAGGAAAGAATATATGGAAAGAGGTAGGAAACTGAAGTGGACAAAACCATGGAACCAGATGAGGTACATCCCATGATACTGAGGGAGCTTAGAGATGTGCTAGTGGGTCTTTCACAAGAGCGGGAGCAAAGAGAAGGCTGAAAACTAAAGGCCAGTTAGCCTCACCTCGGTGGTGGTAAAATTAATGGAGACTCTACTGAAGGAAAAGATAGTGAACTATCTACAATCCAGTGGGTTGTTGAATCTGAGACAGCATGGGTGAAGCCCAGTCTAGTGCCTTGCCATCCAGTAAGGAAAAGATATAGGCTACCTTGGCTGCCTCAGAAGGAAACTGGGATGGTAGCAGGGTGAACCGTACTTGACACTGGTTCAGGAACCCACGGCATGTTTTACTGTCCCCAGCGTACCTGCTCGGAGCAGGCAGTTGTGTATTAGGAACAGACGCCAGTGCAGGAGACCCTTGATGACTGGAAGCCTCTAGACGAGAAACCAACTGGTCCACGGTGGCAGCAAGAGTATCAATGCAGCCTTGCTGATGTTGGAGACGAACTAGTACCTCCTCTGAGCTCACATCTACCTCTGAAAGGCGAGTGGGAGGACTTGTCCCCAAATGTTCAATTAAAGCCTGCATGGATTCCACAACTTGGTCAACGTCCTGTATCTGTTGCTGCATAGAATAGTGCATTTGCTGGGCCATTTCAGGCCGGACTAGAGGCATCGGGGACTCCGCCGAGTCCATGGCCTTGCAAACTGTTGCAGTCCAGGAAGCTGCAGACCAGGAGTGAACCCTTGGACCGAACTACCCCAAGATAGGGCAGGTCGGGAGGCGGAGCCACAGGCAGAGGTCTTCACCCGGGAACCAGGAAACCCCCCCAGGAGGAGCCCATAAGGTCCTAGATCCTTTGGACTTAGGAGCAACAGTGTAAGTCTCTATAGTAGCAGAAGGCCTGGGCAGAGAGTAAGGTACGGAAGTCCAGTAGACTGGGGCTAGTGGGGTCCAGCGGTGCTGGAGCAGAAGGTGAGCAGATACAGAGTCTTTAGCGTGCTGTGAGCTGGAGCAAGCTGTGAGCAGGAATGGAGTCTGTAGCGTGCTGAGAACAGGAACAGACTGTGAGCAGGAACGGAGTCTGTAGCGTGCTGTGAGCTGGAGCAAGCTGTGAGCAGGAACGGAGTCTGTAGCGTGCTGAGAACTGGAACAGTGAGCAGGAACGGAGTCTGTAGCGTGCTGGGAGCTGGAGCAAGCTGTGAGCAGGAACGGAGTCTGTAGCGTGCTGAGAACTGGAACAGACTGTGAGCAGGAACGGAGTCTGTAGCGTGCTGGGAGCTGGAGCAAGCTGTGAGCAGGAACGGAGTCTGTAGCGTGCTGAGAACTGGAACAGACTGTGAGCAGGAACGGAGTCTGTAGCGTGCTGGGAGCTGGAGCAAGCTGTGAGCAGGAACGGAGACGAACCCAAGTCAGGCTGGCAGCCGGCAGGAGTGGAACCAGGCACGAGCAAGGTCGGTGGCCTGCGTCGAGCAGAAGTGGAGTCAGGAACAGGCTGAGGTCGATGGCAGGCGGCAGGCAGAAGCAGAATCAGGAACGAGCTGAAGTCAAGTCAGGAACATGGAACAAGTGAAGCGCAACTTAGAACTACTATCCAGTAGTGACCCTCGTTGCAAGGCAATGAGATGGAAACCGAACGCCGGTTAAATCGGGCTTGGGGCGTGGCATCGTTAACCCGGGCGGGGCCCGACTTCCGGTGTCTGTGCGTCCATAGTGCGCGTCCTCACGCGCGTGCGTGGCGGCAGGGAGATGGGCCGGCAATGGCGGACATCCTGAAGGGTCAGCAGAGCCGCGAGAGCGGCGTTTCCACCACTGTAGGTAAGCGCAGTGCAGAGCGGGTAGAGGGGAAGCGGTGGAGACCACAACACAGTGTCTCCAGGAGATTTTTGTGTAATGAACAAATTTTTCTGCTGGGCTGGTAAATTTGGAGTAGAGCACATAGCCAAGTTGAGGAGTCATTGTGAATTAAATTATGGATGATAGATAATATTTGTACTGCATTCTGAATTTTATTGGAAAACAAAGTAGTGATGATAGTATTGGAGATATGTGTTCTTTGTGGGAGGTGCCGATGCCACCAACTCCCACTATTTATATTATTTCTCTATAAACAGCTGCATTAACAAACAATTAATTAAAGAATAGCACAGCTTTTAAGATTTTCCCCATCAATAATGGTGCACAGGGGTGGGAGTATATTCAGTAATAATATTCCCCACACTTTAACAGTGTTAGTTAATATTTACTACTCTCTTTCATCCTTCTTGCCTGTCAACATTTCTACAAAAGCTAAAAAAAAATAGCTTTTGTAGAAATGCTGAATTTTAAACAGAAACTGATACTACCCTAAATCCTACCTGAAGATTTCCTAAGTATTCAAATCAAAATCTACACATTTCCATTCATACACACATACACACTTCAAATTATGTGTTTTCTTTTCCCTCAGTGTGATTTATTGTACTTTGAGTGAGATGAGGAAAGACTGGTAGGCTGGTGGGCTTAATGGAGCGGTGGACGGGCAGTTCCCTTGAGTGGACGAGAAGGGGTGTCAGCGTTTGGGAGCAGGTTGCATTGGAAACCACATTTTTTGAATTTCATTCTAATGCCTGATTGGTCAAGCTTGTTTTGGTGCGGTCTCGGAGGGCTTTATTGTTTTTTACTTATGACGGTTACCTCACTTTCGGGGAAGGTAACCATTACGCAGGTTTTTTCTCTCTGTCTCCTGCTTATTCCTTTCTTAGTTTTTTCCCTGTGATTTTCTCTGTCATCCTTCGGATGTTCTCTGTCCTCAGGTCCCCTCTCACCCATTGGACCCGCCCCCTCCCTGTTGTTCCTCCTTTCTCCTTTCCCCTTTCCCTCCTTTGGCCCTCCTTCCCTCTTCCTCCGCTCCTCCTCTTGCTTCCTCTACTCCCATCCCTAGGCCAGACCTTCCTCCTCTGGCCCCTGCCTCCCATGCTCTCAATGCGGCGGCTTCCAGTGGGGGTGAAGAGTGTGAGGTTGCTGTGCCTCCCGCTTCTTCTGTTCAACTTACTGTTTTCTTGGGATTGCCTGGTCATCCCCAGGTGACTCGTGCAATCCCTTCTGCCCCACTGGGCCTTCCTCCTATTCAGCCCCTCCTCCTCTCACCGAGTTGCAGGCTCAACCTCCTCCTGCTCCTCTAAAAGCAGCAGGTAAGCAGCATTCTAAATGCATGAGGTGTGCCAGAGGTTGTGGCAAGGTCTCCCAGCCCCTCTCCCTTTGCTCCCTGCTCTTCATCCCCCCCTGCTGAGCTTTCTGCCTCTTTTTTGCCTCTGAGCCTTCCACAGGTGGCCCCGCTGCTCCCATGTGGTGTGATGGTCCTCCCCAGAGTTCAGAGTCTGGGCCAAGGGGGAGATGATCCCAATCTCACAGGTTGGCTGGCCGGTGTATGGGGACTTGGTGCTGGCCCCCATGGCACTTCGTGGGGTGGTAATTTTGGCATGGGAGCTATTCCCCCTTTTGGAGCCCTTCAGTTAGGTGGGGGTCTTGCATGTTTAGTATGCCTTCCAGCTGGGATAGTTTCAGAAGGTTTTCAAGAGACAGCCTTTATGGGATGGGAGGGTTCCCACAGTCTGGTGAACTAGGTGATATTTGGATTACTGGACCTTCCTGGCATCCTGGTCCAGGTGGCTTTAACGGAGTTAGGGGTCAGCAGGTGGCTAGGTTTGGGGTAGGGGCAGGTTCCTGTCATCCTCCCCCTATTGTTTCTGCAGGTTCATTGCCTGCAGATGATCTTCTTTGGACTTCTGGGCATGAAACATGGCGCAGTGTTTCTGGCAGTCTACTTTGTGAGGGCGAGCATCAGTGATGGGTGACTGAGGATCAGTGAAGGAGTTCAGATAGCAGAGTGGGTGCTACCAGGACTAGTGGTGTCCAGGAGCATACACAGGCAAGAGCATCTGCCTCAGGATCGGAGTCAGGTAAGTGTGACCCTGGTAATATGGTTCAAAAAGGAAAGTTGAAGCGGGTTAGAGAGTCTACTGCATCATCGTCTTCCTCATTTTCTTCATCTTCCTCTTCTGAGGTGGGGGTTGAGAGGCCAAGGAGAGGTAGGGATATAGGCTGGGGGCAAGACAGGGGACATCCAGCTCTTGTAGTACTCATGGAATTATGGGAAGGAGTTCCCCGTCATTTGTGACAGAGGATTAAGAAGCGTAAGTTTATAGATATCTTCAAGTTGATGGAAGGGAGGAGAGGGGGAGGTAAAAAGGGGAAAAAGAAGGTGAAGGATAGTCAGGGAATAAGAAGATTCCTAGGAACATTATTAACTGGGTTTGTGGATTTTTGTGCTTAGCAAGTGTAATTGGTCACTTTGACCCATCTCAATATGGATCTTTACTTGCTTACTGTGATAGCATCATTGATGCTTTTAAAGATTACAAGGGGTGGACATGGTTAAATTATGATGAATGTTTTCGAGACAAGATGGAGGAAAACCATTTCAGGACATTAACTTATGGTTGACACAGAAGGCCAATAAGGCTGTGCGGTCGGGTGATAAATCATCGGCTTCGGTTTCACAGGGTAGTTCCTTTTGGGAGGCCGGAATGCAGCAGACTGGGTGAAAGGAACAGGGTATTAAATCCAGGAATCCAGGGTGTTCCCAGTCGTTTGGATGTCTGCTGGAGCTTCAACAGGTCTTCATGTTTGTTCCTCGACTACAGTTCTGACACTCATGTTCCAGTTGTGGGGGAGCCCTTCTGCTTCCAAGTGCGGTAAAGGCTTAGGTGGTGGAGCTGCCAGGGGAATCAAGTAAGAACTTGTTATGCTGTAGCCTGGTGTGGTGAACACCACCTGCAGGATTGACACAGGACAGGAGGATGGGAGCACTAGCAGGTGATCTGGTGAGGCTGGGTAGTCTTCAGAGCCTGGTGCAAGATAAGGATTCCTGGAGCTGGGTCTTGGCAGAAAAGGCCCTCTGGAACTAGGTGCTGACTAAGAAGAGTCTCTGTTGCTGGGCGCTGGCTGAAAAGAGTCTCTGGGTGCTGGAGCTGAAAGCGTAGTGGTAAGGGTGAACTTGAGGAATAGCATGTGGGTACGCATGAATGTGAATGCAGGTAAGCGTGGACTGTTATACTGGAACTGAGTGCAAGAATGGGTGGAATCAGGATAGAGTGCAGGTAAGCGTCAGTCTGGATGCAGGTAAGCATGAGCTGGAGGAGGGGAACTAGAGCAAGTAAGTAAAGACAGTGACAGGACTAGACAAATCAGGACAAGGACCACACTGAACATGAAACCACAAAATGCCTAAAGGCAACAAGTCAAGGAAGTCCAAGGAAGCAGGGGGAAGCAGGAGAGTAATAGGGCAGCAACAGAAAGGGATTCGGGTACAGAGGGGCAAGAAGGCAGGCAAGGCTAGAATGCTTACAGAGCAAGTTCAGCAAAGGCCCAAGGTCACAGAGGAGGCGGGGAGCGGGATGCCTGAAGGCACACAAAGCAAGGAATAGAAGGCTTAAGCAGGGAACACAAAGGAATTTGATCCCAAAGCACCGAGGCATGGGCTAGGCGGGGTTAAATAGGGAGTTCTGGACATGGAGCAGATAGGCAAGGAAGACTAGGCCAGCCAGGGAAGTGTGCTCATGGGGGGGCCTCTGGTGGTGAGGAGACTGCACAGCAGCCATAATTGTAACAGCTCCCTTGCCAGTGCGTTTAGATTTATTTTATTTATTTAAGGTTTTTCTATACCGGCATTCATAGAAACATAGAAACATAGAAACATAGAAATGACGGCAGAAGAAGACCAAATGGCCCATCCAGTCTGCCCAGCAAGCTTCACTCATTTTTTCTCTCATACTTATCTGTTTCTCTTAGCTCTTGGTTCTATTTCCCTTCCACCCCCACCATTAATGTAGAGAGCGGTGATGGAGCTGCATCCAAGTGAAATATCTAGCTTGATTAGTTAGAGGTAGTAGGGGTAGTAACCGCCGCAATAAGCAAGCTACACCCATGCTTATTTGTTTTTACCCCAGATTATGTTATACAGCCCTTATTGGTTGTTTATCTTCTCCCCTGCCGTTGAAGCAGGGAGCTATGCTGGAAAATTAGTGATGTATCAGTCTTTCTCCCATGCCGTTGAAAACAGAGAGCCATGCTGGATGGATATGTCGTCGAGAGTGAAGTATCAGGTTACATTTGGTTTGGGGTAGTAACCGCCGTAACAAGCCATGCTACTCCCCGCTTTGTGAGTGCGAACCCTTTTTTCTTCTCCCCTGCCGTTCACATCATGCCGTTCACATCATGCCGGTTTAAATGAAACAGGGGTGTGAAGAAACAACCAAGAACATAAATAAACGTGATGAAGAGATTGCAGTTACAATTAACAGGGGCTGATAACTGGGAGGAGGAAAATAGAGAGAGAAAGAGGAGGTTAATTATATGATCTGCCCACTCCCGGGGCCTCAGCTGCCACTAAGCAAAAATGGCGCCGGTTACCTTCAGCCCCTACCATGTGACAGGGGCCCAACCAATGGCACTGGTAGCCCCTGTCACATGGTAGGGGCTAAAGGCCACCGGCGCATTTTGCTTAGTGGCAGCTGAGGCCCCGGGAGCGGCAGATCGGTCCCGGGACCTCCACTGGACCACTAGGGGGGTGTCGGGAGGGTGGCACTGGCAGGGAGGCAGGGCGAGTCAGGAGCTGGCTGCCTGCCACAGCGCCCCCTAAGTCTTGGCGCCGATCTTCTTTCTGTGAGTGTGTGTGTATGTGAGAAAGGAATCTGCCAATTTAAAAAAAAGAAATATGATAATATATATACCTGAACTTTTGAAAAGTTGGATGAAAGATGAAATTACTGAATTTTAAGCATCCCTCTTCTGGAAATAAAATTTAACTTAAAGTGGTAGAGGACAAATACTAAAGCAAAAAAAATTAAAGTATTTTAAAATGTTCTTCTCAGCAAAATCACAAATTTAAGATACTGATGCCAGGTGGGGTTTGGGGTTGTTTTTTTAAGCATAATTTAAGCATGAAGACTAGAATAGAATCTGAAACAGTTTTGCTTTTTTTTTTTTATTTAAGCCTTTACAAAATGTATATTTTTAAATGACTAAGACTAGAATCTTCCCATTTAAAAGGGAAGCCGACTAAGGGTGTCTTTCTGTTCCATATCTCCCACATGAATAATTATACGACTGATAGTTGGAAGAAAGACACGAGCTTTATTGCCTGAATGCATAAAACAAGAGAAGCTGTATGGTGTGGGTGGCTGTCCCTTGGGAGGACAGAACCTGAAGGAAGGGTGTAATTTCGCCTTTTGATAGGAATGTGGTTTTCTTATTTAACAGTTGGGAGCATCACTTTCACTTTTAGTAAAAGTGAAAAATGCTGCAAGTCTGAAAGCAAGGTGCTTCTGTGAGAGTGTAATATGTATGTGAGACAGGGAGGGTGCTTCTGTATGTGCGTGGTGTATATGTGAGTCAGGGAGGTGCTTCTGTATGTGTGTGGTGTATATGTGAGTCAGGGAAGGTGCTTCTGTGCGTCAATGTGTGTGTGTGCGAGAGAGATGGAGCATGTTTTTGGCTGGCTTGTGGCTGTGAGAGAGGGCATATGTGTGATTGAGCCTGTTTGTAAGTGAGATGGAACATGTGTGTGATTGAGAGCTTGTGTGTAAGTGAAATAGAGCATGTGTGTGATTGAAAGCCTGTTGTAAGTAAGAGAGAGCGAGAGCATTGTGTGATTGAGAGAGGCTGGCCAGAGAGGTGACGTGTGTATGTGTGAGAAAGACTGATCAGGGAAATGACTTGTGTGTGTGTGTGTGTGTGAGAGAGAGAGAGAGAGAGAGACTGGTTGGGGAGATGATTGGTGTGTGAGAAACAGAAACTGGTCCTGAGCATATGACTGGTGTGTGTGTGTGTGTGAGAGAGCAGAGACTGGTTGTGGTCCCTAAGGAAGAGGACTGTGAGTTCAGCTTCAGCAGCTACTGCTGCTTCTGGTATGGCCTGCAAGGGAAAGGAGTAGGAGAACTGCTGGAGAGGGTAAGTAAAGGTGGCTTTTAAAGTTCATTTTTTTTGATTGACTACCATTTTAATTATTGGGTAGTATGTGATATGTCTGTTGTTTGAAACTATTTTATTGGTGTTTGGTAAAGCTTTCAAAATTTGCATGAGTCTTAGCTATTGGATATTCTATTCATCAGCTGTTTTGAAATTATTTTATTTATATGATTTTATAATTATGATTAATGATTTATATATCTTTATTTTATTGATTTGTTTCATGAGGATTGGTGAAATTTTTGTTTTTTCCATTGTTACACTGTATAGAGTCTGGCGTGATGTGTTTTACAGTTCAGTTTTTTGTCTGCACATTTCTTTTTATACTTATGTGGCTTTATTCTGTATTTGGTGAGGGTTTGTGTTCTGCATTGCAAAGACTGAGATGAAGCATCTTTTAGCATGTGGTTTCTCCTGTAGGGATCTGTAGTAGCTTGGCCTGTTCTGTTTTCTTGATAGGAGGTGTATTGATATTTTAGATTCTGGTGTAATATTTTTGGTATTCTTTTTCATAGGTAAGGTTGTTATTCTTTGAGTGTTGGCAGATACGGGAGGACCATGCTGAAATATATCATAATAGGTATGATGCCATATGAATTCCAAGATGCAAAGTTTTCTTGTTGGCATCACAACAGTACATGAAATTATCACAACAACTTGTATATTAATTTTACCTCAGAATGTCATAAATACATAATTTAAAATTGTGTATGGGGAGGGGGGCGCCAGACTATAAAGGTTTGCCTAGGGTGCCTAATACCCTTGCAACCGGCCCTGGCCATCGGAACATGAAGTGGAAGTACCTACTTTCATGGGAGTGATATGGGCCAGACAAGAACTCATAGGAACCTGCAACCAATATCCTGGATAAAATCTCCTCCAGAGGTTCCAAGCCGGCATCCGAGGAATCCAGGCCTCCAGGAGGGGGGCTTAAAGAGGGAGTACTGTTGCGGTGGCTGGCTGCCGGTTTCCGTGGCCAGGCCCACTTACCCCTCGCCAAGCCCTTCAACCTCAGCCTGCGAACGCGGCCCAAGGACGCCACCATCACTGCCCTCCTCCAGCCACAACCGCATGCCAATGCTGGCGTGCTTTCCCCATGAGTTCCCATAGGCACGCGCGGCTTACCCCAAGACTTAAAGGAGCCATGGTAGGTGTTACACTTTGGATATGGACCCTTCATGTAAAGGTCACCTTCAATCAGACCTCCAAGATTCCAGACCTGTTTGGCTATTGGTAAGTTTAAAACCATTGAATGTTAATTCAGTGGGAGGATTAACCATGGAGATCTACTCAGGATAAGAAGCTCAGTTTTCTTTATGTTCAGAGATAATGTGTTATGAGATAACAATTGCTTAATAATTTTGTGTTATATGCAAATATGATCACTTCACTTTGCATTCCCTTTCCAGATCATACATAAAAATATTAAAAAGTACCGGTCCAAATATAGATGCCTGGAGCACTCTATTATTTATCCTTCTGCACTAAGATGAATAACCATTCAGTTTTACTCTCTGTTTCCTATCCTCTAACCAGTTATAAAAGTGCAATAGGACCTTGCCTTCTATCCCATGAGGAAGTATGTCAATCACCTTCTGAAAATCCAGATGCAGTATATCAACTAACTCACTCTTGTCAACATGTTTGTTAACCCTTTCAACAATAATCTAGCAAACTTCTAAGGCAGGATTTCCTTTTGCTAAATTCTTGTTGGGTTTTTCTCATCAGTCTGCATTTAGTAATTTTGTTCCTCAGAATAGCTTTCTATTATTTTGCCTGGCATTGACGTGAGGATCATTAGACTGTAGATGAATATTCAAAACAAAAGAAAAAAAAATATCACAGGTAATTCCATTACTTTGTTACCCAGTAGACCACCATAAAGAGAGGGGGGTGGATAGAAATCAGAGGAGGAAAAAAGAAAGCAATATTACGTCATATTCAAAAGGCGGCCCTAGATATCCACTTTATTTCCAAATACGATGAGTACTAATACTTTCAAGATGCAACTGAGCTCTGTTTGATTGTAAAAAATCCTTTAGCTGTTCGGGCTAGAAAAAAAAGTAGCTGTCCCTATTATATTTTCACTGTGCACTTGCAGGGAAACCTCAGAAAGAATGAGGCTCCTAAAGCAAGTGTCTCCTGTTTCATCGCCAGAAAGCCTTTTCTTTTAATTTGCGTGGATTTTGTCAAATTGGGGTAAATTCTGATCTTTGCTCCCATAAATAAGGCATCCATTTTTTTGAACTATATCTTCACCACATCTGTGAGATCTTTCTCATTACAGAAAGTGATCAGTAATGCGTATCTTTCAATTATTTCAAATCCTGATGATTCACGGAACTCTGTTAAATTAGCAAAGTCTCTTGGAGTTTCTTGTACGTGCTGTCTGTTCTTATTTGGTAGGAAGTAAACTCTTTCCAGGGGTGGGGTGGCTTTGTGAAGGAAATCCCAGTATTTCAGAAAAATACCTTTTAATTGTTACTCCGAGAAGGAAAATTCCCCCACAATCCTGGGAAAATTCAATACACGTAAATTGAGATGTCTTAGCACATTTTCAATGTTCTCTATTTTCTATTGATGTTTCCACAATCCTGAATAACATTTGTACCGATTTCACTTGCTTTATTTCATTTTCTATCCTCTCAGAATTCCCCAAGACCTCCTGCTTCTGTACCCTCGAAATTTTATTCAAGGAATCTATTTGTTGGGAAAGCACATTAATTTTAACCAAAACAGTCCCCGCAGGATTGCGTTAAGGAAGAAGACAAATTCCAAAGTGCATCTAAAGTCACCACCTCAGGCTTTTTTTAACCCTAACATTGCTTCCGGTAGAGGGACTAGGGGTGGCAACAGGCCTCTCTCCTCCTGTTACCCCGCCTGTACCTCCCCTCCCTCATGCTCAAACTCACTGGGCAAGTTCCCTTCGATATCCTGAAGGTTTGTCGCCGGGAAGTCCTCCAACGTAACTCCCTCCTCCTTAGTGGCTTGTAACCCAGCTTCGGAGCTCAGTCTCGAGCTCGACATCAACGTTTCTCTGGTAGCTGGCGGTGGCCTCTCTTCGAGTGGGCTTAGAGAAACTTCATCCGAAGTTAGGTCAGTTTCTCCTCCAAGCGTCCTAACAGCCGGAGCGCTGTTCCCTGTTTGTGTGGGTATCGTGGTGCCCTGTAGAATAGTTTTTTCCCCGGAGGGCAGGGTAGTAATAGAAGGGTAATTCATCACCCCTGCCTTTTCTTTTTGGAGGGCATATTAACTTAGGAAATACAAAATTATCAAAAAAACGCTCCGCAGCAAACAAACAGTGCTACCGATCAGGGCGCCATCTTGCTCCGCCCCCCCAATTTGCCACTTATAAAATAAGAGATGCTCATACTTGGTCTAACTCCATATACTCACTTCTAGAGCCTTTTACTCTGAGCAACTCTTTTAAAATGATCCCTTAGCTTTTTAAAAAATTTTAAAGATCAAGAACAGAGGAATAAGCTTAATTTTAAATTCTAAAGGCCACGGTCAGCTTTGCTAATTCTACGTAAACACTCTCTAACCCACACCCTAATGTAGCCTTGACAATGGTCAGCACTCCTTTTCTATCCCCTTCTTCATTGTATTCAGCATTTCTGCTTTTTCCCTGTCCTTTCCACATATTTCTCATCTCAATGTAACAACTCAGCCTCTGGACTTCTTCCTTTCACTGACATACCTGGAAAAAGACTCATAACCTCACTTTACTTCTTTAGCTATCTTTTCTTTCAGTTGCGTTATTTGCTATTTCAGCTTAACCAGATAAGTCTTTCCTGTGATCTTTTTTACATGTTCTTAATGCTAATCTTTTTTACTTCATCTTTTAAAAAATCTCTATTTTAACCATATTTGTTTCTTTTTCCGCTTAATTTTATTCATTTACTCAACAGAAATATGTGTTGCTCTTGCTGGATTTAATCCTAGTATTCTTCACTTCCCAGGTGCCCTCCCACCAATACTTTTTTTTACTATGGCTTTGACTTTTGTGTGATTCTTGTCTGCCTTGGATATCATATTAGACCGTATTGTCTGATGATCACAGGTGTTCAGGTGGATGTGTCTTTGGACATTAAAAAAATGTGTTTCCCATTCATAAGTATTAAGTCCACTATTAACCCTTCCGTCATGGGTTTGAGGAGAAACCCTTGAAAAGAGTCCATAATCATGTGACTTCTAACAGATTATAGCCCTGTATGACCATATCACATTCTTAAGACACATTGAATTATGTCTCCTTAATAGCAATGATATCCAAATCTGTCTCCACCAACATAACTTGCAGATTTAGAATTCTATTGCTTAGACTATGAGCATTTGCAGTCATATCTTCCAAGTAATTATTTTCTTTCCTTCTATGTAGGCTAGAAATTCTCGAACCTTATCTACCTTGTTCAACAGTAGTTTCATCTGCCATTTCTACTCTCACTCCCAAAAACCTCATCCCTGTCAATATATGAAATAAATTTCTCACATCAGATCCATTTTCCTGTCACAGACAGATGGAGGCTATTAACTCAGTATAGTCCTCTGTGTTTCCAGCTGCTAATAAATTAAAAACTTTTTTATACCACGTTTTCAGCCAGGTATTAAGGTAGGCAATACAGTATAGCCCATGTGGCTTTTATAAACTTACCCCCAGCCAAGTAAACTATGACATCAACTTCAGAATTGTTTTTTATGCACCTCTCAATTTTTGATCTAATTCTCAGTGGAGCACAGGACTTGGTGAGAGAGTTAACGGTGGTGGGGCCGCTTGGCAATAGTGATCATAATATGATCAAATTTGATTTAATGACTGGAAGAGGAACAGTATGCAAATCCAAGGCTCTCGTGCTAAACTTTCAAAAGGGAAACTTTGATAAAATGAGAAAAATTGTTAGAAAAAAACTGAAAGGAGCAGCTACAAAAGTAAAAATTCTAGAAGCACAGTTCAAATGTATTCCACACATAAAGAAAGGTGGAAAGAAGGCAAAACGATTACCGGCATAGTTAAACGGGGAGGTGAAAGAAGCTATTTTAGCCAAAGATCTTCATTCAAAAATTGGAAGAAGGATCCAACAGAAGAAAATAGGATAAAGCATAAATGTTGGCAAGTTAAATGTAAGTCATTGATAAGACAGGCTAAGAGAGAATTTGAAAAGAAGTTGGCTGTAGAGGCAAAAAACTCACAGTAAAAAACTTTTTAAAATATATCCGAAGCAGAAAGCCTATGAGGGAGTCAGTTGGACCGTTAGATGATCGAGGGGTTAAAGGGGCATTTAGAGAAGATAAGGCCATTGTGGAAAGATTAAATGATTTCTTTGCTCGGTGTTTACTGAAGAGGAAGTTGGGGAGGTACCCGTAATGGAGAAGGTTTTCATGGGTAATGATTCATATGGACTGAATCAAATCACGGTGAACCTAGAAGATGTGGTAGGCCTGATTGACAAACTGAAGAGTAGTAAATCACCTGGACCGGATGGTATACACCCCAGAGTTCTGAAGGAACTAAAAAATGAAATTTCAGACCTATTAGTAAAAATTTGTAACTTATCATTAAAATCATCCATTGTACCTGAAGACTGGAGGATAGCAAATGTAACCCCGATATTTAAAAAGGGCTCCAGGGGCGATCCGCGAAACTACAGACCAGTTAGCCTGACTTCAATGCCAGGAAAAATAGTGGAAAGTGTTCTAAACATCAAAATCACAGAATATATAGAAAGACATGGTTTAATGCAACAAAGTCAGCATGGCTTTACCCAGGGCAAGTCTTGCCTCACAAATCTGCTTCACTTTTTTGAAGGAGTTAATAAACATGTGGATAAAGGTGAACCGGTAGATGTAGTATACTTGGATTTTCAGAAGGCGTTTGACAAAGTTCCTCATGAGAGGCTTCTAGGAAAAGTAAAAAGTCATGGGTTAGGTGGCGATGTCCTTTTGTGGATTGCAAACTGGCTAAAAGACAGGAAACAGAGAGTAGGATTAAATGGACAATTTTCTCAGTGGAAGGGAGTGGACTGGACAGTAGAGATGTGCTTCGTTTTTAGGAATCGGATCGGGCTTCGGTCGACCGATTCGTTTAAAAGTTTAGTTTTTCGCGTGTGATTTGGTTTTTTTTACGAACAGAGTTAGTGCGCACTAACGGGGTTAGTGCGCCCAATGTTCCCGTTAGTGCGCACTAACTAATGCTAGTGCGCACTACCAAAAATTGCAACTTTAAGTAAAACGTATCAATTTTTAAGGAGTTCGTTAGCTAAATGTACGGTTCTGGGCTCCCACTGGTTCGCACCACCTGGAAAACAGCCAATGGGAATGTAGAATCAGTATTTTAACTCATCCGTAGTTAGTGCGCACTACCACTGGTTAGTACGCACAAACGCGGATTAGTGTGCGCTCTCTTGAGCATGCTCTGTGAGGTCCCCAGAGGCCATTTTGCTGCACGCACTAATAATTATTTTCTTACTACGTGCTGACAGAGGAGAGCAGCAGTGTTTGAGCTGTGCACACACGTCACAGAGTTACAATATCATCAACTTCAACTTTACCACTGTAAGTGTATAATATAATAAATATATAAGATTCTGTTTTAGTTTTTATACAGTATTACTTTACTATTAGTTAGTTGGTTAAGTTAAATAGTTAATGCACTTTTTTTTTCGGTGAAATAGCATAAAATAATATAAAAATAATATTAAATGAAGTTACTTACATTAGGGGAAATTAAAAGTTTAACACACAAAAGTACTTCATTTAATTTTATGCTAATTTAGTGAAAAAAAAGTTTAGCAGAGATTGTCAGTGTCACACAGACAGCTCCCTCCCTGCCTGCATTACGTAGTGAGAGGCTGGCTGGCTTCACAGACAGGGGGGGGGGGAGCTCAGCTGCCTGACCCTCACTCCTCCCCTCCCCCCATGTCCCTGCCACTGAACTGAATAGCGTACTGTCTGTCACTGTGAGGGTGAGGGCCGAGACAGCTCCCTCCCTGCCTGCATTACGTAGTGAGAGGCTGGCTGGCTTCACAGACAGGGGGGGGGGGGGAGCTCAGCTGCCTGACCCTCACTCCTCCCCTCCCCCCATGTCCCTGCCACTGAACTGAATAGCGTACTGTCACTGTGAGGGTGAGGGCTGAGACAGCTCCCTCCCTGCCTGCATTACGTAGTGAGAGGCTGGCTGGCTTCACAGACAGGGGGGGGGAGCTCAGCTGCCTGACCCTCACTCCTCCCCTCCCCCCCATGTCCCTAGCCACTGAACTGAATAGCGTACTGTCTGTCACTGTGAGGGTGAGGGCCGAGACAAGCTCCCTCCCTGCCTGCATTACGTAGTGAGAGGCTGGGTGGCTTCACAGACAGGGGGGGGGGAGCTCAGCTGCCTGACCTTCACTCCTCCCCTCCCCCCATGTCCCTGCCACTGAACTGAATAGCGTACTGTCACTGTGAGGGTGAGGGCTGAGACAGCTCCCTCCCTGCCTGCATTACGTAGTGAGAGGCTGGCTGGCTTCACAGACAGGGGGGGGGAGCTCAGCTGCCTGACCCTCACTCCTCCCCTCCCCCCATGTCCCTGCCACTGAACTGAATAGCGTACTGTCACTGTGAGGGTGAGGGCTGAGACAGCTCCCTCCCTGCCTGCATTACGTAGTGAGAGGCTGGCTGGCTTCACAGACAGGGGGGGGGGAGCTCAGCTGCCTGACCCTCACTCCTCCCCTCCCCCCATGTCCCTGCCACTGAACTGAATAGCGTACTGTCACTGTGAGGGTGAGGGCCAAGACAGCTCCCTCCCTGCCTGCATTACGTAGTGAGAGGCTGGCTGGCTTCACAGACAGGGGGGGGAGCTCAGCTGCCTGACCCTCACTCCTCCCCTCCCCCCATGTCCCTGCCACTGAACTGAATAGCGTACTGTCACTGTGAGGGTGAGGGCCGAGACAGCTCCCTCCCTGCCTGCATTACGTAGTGGAGAGGCTGGCTGGCTTCACAGACAGGGGGGGGGGGAGCTCAGCTGCCTGACCCTCACTCCTCCCCTCCCCCCATGTCCCTGCCACTGAACTGAATAGCGTACTGTCACTGTGAGGGTGAGGGCTGAGACAGCTCCCTCCCTGCCTGCATTACGTAGTGAGAGGCTGGCTGGCTTCACAGACAGGGGGGGGGGAGCTCAGCTGCCTGACCCTCACTCCTCCCCTCCCCCCATGTCCCTGCCACTGAACTGAATAGCGTACTGTCACTGTGAGGGTGAGGGCTGAGACAGCTCCCTCCCTGCCTGCATTACGTAGTGAGAGGCTGGCTGGCTTCACAGACAGGGGGGGGGGAGCTCATCTGCCTGACCCTCACTCCTCCCCTCCCCCCATGTCCCTGCCACTGAACTGAATAGCGTACTGTCTGTCACTGTGAGGGTGAGGGCCGAGACAGCTCCCTCCCTGCCTGCATTACGTAGTGAGAGGCTGGCTGGCTTCACAGACAGGGGGGGGGAGCTCAGCTGCCTGACCCTCACTCCTCCCCTCCCCCCATGTCCCTGCCACTGAACTGAATAGCGTACTGTCACTGTGAGGGTGAGGGCTGAGAGAGCTCCCTCCCGGCCTGCATTACGTAGTAAGAGGCTGGCTGGCTTCACAGACAGGGGGGGGGGAGCTCAGCTGCCTGACCCTCACTCCTCCCCTCCCCCCATGTCCCTGCCACTGAACTGAATAGCGTACTGTCACTGTGAGGGTGAGGGCTGAGACAGCTCCCTCCCTGCCTGCATTACGTAGTGAGAGGCTGGCTCACTTCACAGACAGAGGGGGGGGGGAGCTCAGATGCCTGACCCTCACTCCTCCCCTCCCCCATGTCCCTGCCACTGAACTGAATAGCGTACTGTCACTGTGAGGGTGAGGGCCGAGACAGCTCCCTCCCTGCCTGCATTACGTAGTGAAGAGGCTGGCTGGCTTCACAGACAGGGGGGGGGGGGGGAGCTCAGCTGCCTGACCCTCACTCCTCCCCTCCCCCCATGTCCCTGCCACCTGAACTGAATAGCGTACTGTCTGTCACTGTGAGGGTGAGGGCCGAGACAGCTCCCTCCCTGCCTGCATTACGTAGTGAGAGGCTGGCTCGCTTCACAGACAGGGGGGGGGGAGCTCAGCTGCCTGACCCTCACTCCCTCCCCTCCCCCCATGTCCCTGCCACTGAACTGAATAGCGTACTGTCTGTCACTGTGAGGTGAGGGCCGAGACAGCTCCCTCCCTGCCTGCATTACATAGTGAGAGGCTGGCTGGCTTCACAGACAGGGGGGGGGGGGAGCTCAGCTGCCTGACCCTCACTCCTCCCCTCCCCCCATGTCCCTGCCACTGAACTGAATAGCGTACTGTCACTGTGAGGGTGAGGGCCGAGACAGCTCCCTCCCTGCCTGCATTACGTAGTGAGAGGCTGGCTGGATTCACAGACAGGGGGGGGGGGGGAGCTCAGCTGCCTGACCCTCACTCCTCCCCTCCCCCCATGTCCCTGCCACTGAACTGAATAGCGTACTGTCTGTCACTGTGAGGGTGAGGGCCGAGACAGCTCCCTCCCTGCCTGCATTACGTAGTGAGAGGCTGGCTA
>NW_021821423.1:0-72538 GCF_901001135.1 Rhinatrema bivittatum | reverse complement strand
GAAATGGTACCTGAACTACATACATATTCAATGGCAAAACTGTGAAGCATTGGCGGGATCAATAAAAGTGAGATGATAATTTTGCAGATTTATAAGAGCTTACTTGAAACAAAAAAAAAAAACAAAACCCAGAATAAATGTTGTTGATAAAACATAGGCCTTCATATTTTAGGAAATGTAACACCTAAAATGACCATGAGTGATCAGTTTTTATAAAGGATTTCAGACCTCTTGGGCTCTTTACTTGAGCACCACATACTGTGCTTTCTTTGTATCCCTGTATGATTCAGCTTTGAAACCATGTTTCAGTATCTGAGGCTCTGTGTGCAGTATTACTAGAGGAAAAGTGGAAAAAAATATGAAAAATGAAAAAAAAAGTTCCAATACCTATGAGGAATAAACGAGTTTGAAAAAAAAAATGGCTTTGAAAAGTGAGAATGGGAGAAAAATGTTTCGATCTGTGCTAAAAATAAGAATTTTTCAGGAAGATATCAAAGACGATGTGATAAAACAAAAATACCTGCAATTTAAAAATGTAAATGAAAAAGAATTCATGTTCTGCCATGTGGGTCTGAGGTAGGAAACAGGGCCTTTGGAAGAGCGGGTGAGACAGGAGCTCTCTTGGGGTATAAGTGCATCGTGCTCTTTCTGGCATTGCAGCACTGCATCCTGGCATCCTGCATGGCTGCATCATCAGAAGGGGACTACAATGGGAAGCTTATTGGAGAGGACATTTGCTCAAAAAAAAAAAGATCTTGTTGGGAGAAAAGAGTGGACTTAGGGGGTCTTTAACCAGTTGAGGATTTATTGTGTTCAAACTGGCAAAATGAAAATCATCGCTGCGTTAAAAATCATACAAGATTTTCTAAAAAGCATTTAAAAGCTTGTATGCTGCTAAAGCAAAGTCATTTCTATATTAATAACAGCTTTTTTTAGTACATAATGGCTCTGAAGTAGTCAGAATATAGGATTCGTATTGCAGTGTTCCATTAGATTTATAAGAGAAAGCATGCTAACTTTGATGAAACTATTCCAAAACTTGTAATTTGGCTACCAAAGCAAAACGGTATCTTTACTATAAAAATTTCTTTTTTTTAGATGGCAGATGTTTAAACTCATTGATGGTAACTTTCAAACAGCCATGCGGGCGCACATGTACGCCAGCTTGCACCCAGAGATGTGGCCATTTAATAACATACACGCATATATGCACATATATTATAAAATCGGCTGTATCCACCGTCACGTGTGCACAATTTTATATGGATGTGCGTATGTGCGTGCAAATGCTAGCTCTACCGTGTAAGTGGGGGGATTTTATTAGATACGCCCACATACGCAATTACCAGTTTCCCCAGTCCATTCCCAGTTTGCCCAGGTCAAGGGTAGAACTTCTTAACACCCCTAGTTAATATGCTTCCCTTTTACCCTTTTAGTCCCAGCCCTTAAAACCCCTCAAACTAGCCTCATTTCTTTTGTTTCATTACTTACACACCATCCATAGCAGAAGTAAAGTTAAGTGGTAGGGGAACCCAGTGCACGTTTGTGTGCATAAATACTTACTCACACATTTCATGTTACATACCTGGACCGCCCATGTCCCATCCATGCCCGGCTGAGACTGCGACCATTTTTTGCCTTTCCCATTTGTGCATGTACTGGGAAATACGCGCATACTCAGGTACTTCTTAAATACCGTGCGGCACGCACCGGCTTCAGATACTCGTATATCTCCCAGTTTTGGTGCACACAGGGCTTTTAAAATTCACCTTACTTTTCAGACAACTCAGGTTAGTGTAAATGCATGAATAAAACCTTTTATTTCAAATAATGTTTATATGTTTGCCCATCAGTTCAACTAACCCACTTAAAACAATTTTAAAATTCTGGTTTTGGCTGGCCTAGTGATTCACGCAGGTGACCAAGGTTTGTTTCCTAAGCTGCTTCTCAGGCAAGCTATGACAAGGGCAGACTGTCCCCTTTCTCTTCCGGCAACTCCTGGAGGGCAGGGTTGAGGGCAGGAGTGCAAGAGAAAGTTTTGGCCATTGCACAAAAATGACACCTACTGGCTGACTGGTGCTTGGTTCTGGAAGGAACTAGGATTTTTATCTCTTGTGGTTAGAGGGTTTAAATATGGGGGGAGGGAGAGAACCTAGGTAAGTTCAAATGAGGGCTCATGGCCCTCTTGATTCAGTAGGAGTAAATGCCAATTAAACTGGAAACCAAAATGAGCAGGAAGAAAGTGCAGCTCCAAAAAAAAAAAAAAGAAAGAAAAATCTTGTCTTCATGACCACATTCCTTTATCACTACATAAACTGACTCACTTTGTTTAATACCTGACATATTTTGTTTCAGGAAAGACAAACCCAAACTATTCAGAAGTTTAGCAGAGGAAGAGAGAGAATTTAAAATGATTTCCATTTTTTAAATTGAGGAAGTAAATGACAAGTACATAATTTCGATTGTTGTAGTAGAATAGAGTTTGGTTTGGCACCATTGGACTAACTACAATTCTAACCATGAAATAAAAACTAGAAGTAATTGTACAAAGACCTTATCACTGACTTTTTCAATAAAGAACATAATTATTCTCAAGACTGGGAAAAATACATTGCAACAACTGCAATGACAGCATAGACATTTTTGCAATATCATCTAGCACAGAATTTAGAATATAACATATTTTTTTCCAGTTTGCACAACCACTCAACTCCTAGAATATTATTTCCAAATCCACAAGTTAGTTGATGCTGACATGGACCCTGTATCAAAAATATGCCCATGATATTGACTGATATGGCAATTTGGAGGAAAGGATTTCAATCTATAGTGGTCTTTATTCCCGCCTTCTGACAGTTCAAGGTGGGAAAGATAAAAAACATTCATTACAGTTTTGTAACAAAATGGCAAATGACAACAAAAAGTAGCCCAGTCTAAACATTAAATCCTCCATAAATAAGATCCTGCAGGCATCAGCTTCTAATAACTGAGGGTGGCAGCCTAAGGTGGAAGAGCAAAAGAATAGTGTGGAAATTGATCCCCAAGCTCAAAATCTGTCTAAATAATTAGGGCTTCAGTTGTTTCCAAAATAAATGAGTGAATATGTGATTTAATCATATTACCATACTGTTAGACCCATTGGGCAAGAGTATGCCTACTAGAATATATTTATAGTGCATTATAATATAAAGTATAACTAAAAATGGTATTACAAATGAACTTTATCAGAAAATCAAGCATATTTCAATACGCGTTAGAGTCATTTGAAGAACTTGGTGCCAAACTTGCAGACTGAAATGCAATGGTCTATAAAGCATTAAAAAATAAGTAATCAATTCCCCTGATACAGATCTGAACTTGAAACACAGCCGGTGTCAGGATTATGGACTATGGACTACAAAATTACAGCGAACAATGAAAATAAAAAATATAAGTAAATTCTAAGGGCCTGATTTTAAAAAGCATTTACTCGAGTAAAACCCATTTTTACTCACGTAAATACACTATAAGTGGGCTTTTGAAAATTGCTATAATATATGACATTGAGTTAATTGTCTATAGGATTTACTTGCATAAGTGCACTTTACTCAAGTAAATGACTTTTGAAAATTGCTACAATAGTAGTTACATTTACCAGCGTGACACCTTTTGAAAATTACCCTCTATTTACAAATATGACAAAAATTAAAAAAATATTGGAACTGATCTTGGCCCAGTGATTATTGAAAAAGCAAAGAAGGTTGCATAGTCTGTAATGCTTAGTATGATGGTCCACTAATCATTTACCTACTGCATAATTATTATTCTGGTGATTGTTAGTCTACTATATAATCAAGAATATATATATGATATATTTGACTATAATCCCATAACTGAGATTTGGTTGTACTATCAATCAAAATAGTGATCTTGATGGCCTCCACAGTCTCACAAATGATTTTACTGTCAACAACCAATTGCAGTCTTGTGGAGCACTGGAAAACTATCATGATACCAGTAATCAGGTGAAATCATTGATAATTTCATTTTTCACTCCTAAATTAGATGATTTGTATGGCTAGACGTTAGAAACTCTTAACTATATCAAACATATGATAAAATGAAAACACACTATCATTTCAATCCCTGTTGAATAGAGCAATCTACGGCAACTGAGTTAGCAGATGCAACCAAAAAAAAAACAAACCCAGCATGGGCAAACGTATGCAGATACTACTGTACTCATCTATAGAGTTTCGTGGAACTGTAATGTGTACTTTTGTTTTTTCTGGGGATCGAGATTCAGTTTTAAAGTATTTTCCCCATAACAGGGAAAAACTGTTCTTTGCTGAAAAAATTAAAATCTACCCGGACATTGCAAGAAGCACGCAACTATGCAGAAAACAAATGCTACAGATGTGCCAAGAAGCCAGGCAACTGGGGGCAAAAATAACAATTAGACACCAGCAGTACTGATCTTTATAATCTTCACCATCACCACACTGCTACTGTACTGTTTGTCATCATTAGAGTCATGATTAGGCACACAGCAGCAAGAAAGAATCTGAGCAAAATGTCTAAATTATACTGCCTTAAAGTATCTTCTTGTGAGAATAGCAGAACTGGCTTGTATTTTAGGGTTTTTTGTTTTGGTTTTTTTTTAAATCAATTATATTCTCCATGGAGGATGAATGCAATTCAAGTACTTGAGGGAAGCTGGAGCTGCTGGGTGCTAAGATCTTTTTTGAACTCTTGCTGCAAATCTTATCGCACGAGCTGCCTAATGCTTGAAAGGAACTCCTGGGGTAAGGGTACAAAATATTCACATTCAGAGAAACAGTTTCCATTTTCCCTTGCTTATTTCCCCTGACAATTGACATGCATTGTGAATTTTCATCAGACTTCTCTCTCCTCTACCTCACTGCTGGGCTTGCTAATTAGGTTAAGAGTGTCACAACCATCATCAGTAGCAGCATCAATGTCATCCTCCCTATCAAAAGAGGAGCAGTGGCAGATGAGGATCCTCATTTGTCACTTTTCCTTTCTCTTCTCTCTTCCCTTATCCCCTGCTTTTCATTAACTGCAACCTTCTACAACCAGAGCAGGATTTGATGCACCTTAGTCACAGCAGGTTCTGGCCACAGTTGTTGTCTGAGTGCTACGACTGTCAGAGTTATGATGAATGGCCTTTGCCCCCAGATTTCTCATCAGGTAAGAGAAAGGGACAATCTACTTCTTGAATACAAAGGAATGATTGACCCTTTTTTTTTTTTTTTTTCATCTCTGCTGTGACGTCGGGCAGGAAGACCCTGACATTGTTCTAAAAGTACTGATATAACTATTTCTTGCTTTTGCTCACTTGGATCTTGTCTTGGCAATAGAACATTGTTTTCTGCCTGTGCCTGACTAATAGTAATGATAATGTTTGGTAATGAGTTGGTCTATGGTTTGAGATCATTCAAACACAAAGGTGAAAAGTCATAGTTATAGATGTTATAACAAGGAAATAACTCCTTTACAATTTCTTTAGGGGTTTTCGGTGTTTTTTTTGTCTAGCTAGTAGATTTGTTGTATTCTAAAGATGTTTCCACTGAGAGACATTTAATTAAAACATTCTGTTTTGGGGAAAATGTTATGCTACATTAAGCAATCTTATTCAAATCTAATGGAGTAGGGAGGATATGCACACAGAGAGGATAACTTTCAACAACTCTGTGCAGTGGGCGATAGTGGGCAGGTAGATGGCCGCACATGGTTTTACCCATAGCATTTTATAACTTTGTGTATGATATATATTCATTTTACAAAATATTACATTTCACTATCCTGCAACATATGGCTTATGTTTGCTGGTGCAAAAAAATTCATGTATATCAATAGTGATGTGCATTTATTTGCCCTGATTATTAGGCGGTATGTGCATATCTTGCCGACTTTATAGTATATGCAGGAAAATAGGTAGCATGCATATTGTTTTAATAATAAGATACACACATACTAGCTCATTTTCCCATGTGTACTATGAAGTCAACGAGGTATGCACATACTGTCAAATCGCAGGAAACCAAATGCACATCCCTATATATCAAATGCATTGAAAGCACGTGTTTTCTTACCTATTAATAAAATATACACATATATTTTACATGCGAAAGTAATGAAAGACTTACTTATGTAAGTCCTGATTTACATGCATAGTCAGCCAATTTTAAAACATGTGCACATCAAGGAAATTATCTGTTTTATCAATTAGTCTACCAGTTTACCCAATCCTCCTCCAGGCATCAAAAACTTCCTGTTTCACCCAAACCTACCCACTCAGTCAATACTATACAATAATACTTTTAATATCACTTAAACCAGATAATTAACAGGCGTAAAAATAAGCAAGAATGTTGGAAATGCATGCATGTGTATGTATTAGACTTGCCCCTGGAATGCCTTCTAGATGCCCTTTTTTTACACGCCTATGGGCCTAATTTTAAAAAGCATTTACACTTTTTAAAATTGTTTTTTTACATGAGTAAATGCACTTTATCCATGTAAATGGCCTTCTGAAAATTGCTACAATATATGCCACTTAATTGTCCATAGGTTATGCACATGTAAGTGCACTTTACGCACATTTATTTATTTATTTATTTGACAGTTTTTTATACCGACCTTCATAGTAATAACCATATCGGATCGGTTTACATTTAACAGGGAATAACTGGAGTAACAATTCAAGTAAACGAGAGCTAAACAATAGGAGGGAATAAGTCAAAGTTACAATCAACAGGAAAAGAGAACTTGGAAGCTTGCGACAAGCTGGAAGGAAGATAAGGCAGGAGAAAAATAAAGTGTTACCGTAGAGTGTACGGTTAAATGCTTAATAGGTGCTTTAACCTGGAAGAGTCAGAGTCCATTCTTGAGTGTAAATGCCAGGTTGGGTAAGAGTGAGGTCAAACTAGTGAATGTCTGGTGGGTCGGTGAAGGCTTGGAGAAAGAGCCAGGTTTTAAGTCTTTTTCTAAAAGTTAAAAGGCAGGGCTCCAGTCTGAGATTTGATGGGATCAATTTTCAAAAGCACATAAATGGCTTTTGAAAATTGATACAATAGTATGTTACATTTACATGTGTAACTCCTTTGAAAATTACCTCCTATATGTATGCATGAAAGTGAAAATATGCACATATTTTTTACTTTTATAAAATATGTAGTATGCTAATTCTCCCCAGTGTACCATTTTGAAATTCACTTTAAAAATATTTTTGGTTTGTTCAATTCATTCATTTCAGCTCAAAAAAATTTCCAGTTTGGTTTGGTTCATTCATTTCAGTTTTTGTTAGTTTATGTATGTAAAATGGCATTTGCATGCATAAACTAACAAAATGAATGAAATCAAATGCATATCCTTTTTTCAAAAAGGCTATATAGCTGCAAATTGCATAGATACGTTTTACCTATAGAATGTGTAGCTATATTTCCAAGGGAAACCATACAAGTTGTTTCCCTTTGAAAATTGACTTCAAGGTGCATGGGTAAAATGTGTCCGCAAACTTTGCACCTGATTTTTATATGGGCAAACTTTTCATGCAAAGCACATCAAGAACATTTGAAAATCAGATCTATCAGATCTATCTAGCTTGCCTCTCCCTCAGCACTCAGAGTACTCCCTATTTGCACAACTAAAAGTATGCTCACTATAAGGTGAATTTTCAAAGGAGTTAAGCAACTAAATGTGCATTTACACATGTAAAACTAAATTGTAAGCATGTAAATATGTTTTAAAACCAGGCCCTAAAGAAGCCTAAGTTTACTTTTAGACCAGGCAGAGGGAAGTAACTTTCAGACATGCCAATTTACCCAGGCCAGGCTTTGAAATTTGACCTCAATATCGCAATAATTATTTATCACACAAATCATTTATATCACTAGAAAGCTTTCTGGGTCATTCATCAAGTGTGTTAAGGCCCAAAACGCACATTAAATTGGGTCTAACACAGGTTGCAAACACGATAAATAGTGCAATGCAAGCTAGGCATGCAAATTTTAAATTTAGTATGCATGTGGGAAGAGTTAATGCAAATTAAGGTGTCCTACCACATTCCACAATAGCTTAACAAACACTAAATTGGGATTTAATGTCCGAAGAAATAACTACACCTTTTTTTGCGGCAGAAGGGAAAAAAACATTTTATCATGCGCCTACAACAGTTATCATGGATTGGGCTATTATTGCGCATGATAAAAATAAATCTTCTATCAGACATAACTACCAAGCCCTCCTGGGCCAATAAAACACTCTTTTTACCTGGCCTGTCTTCCTAACCCATAAAGTTTTTCGCATGTTTACTTGTTGGGGGATACTGGATGCTTCAGGAGGCTCACCACAGACAAGAAGAAGAACATAAGAAACATAAGAACATAAGAACATAAGAAAATGCCATACTGGGTCAGACCAGGGTCCATCAAGCCCAGCATCCTGCTTCCAACAACAACAACCAAAGAACAGCCAAGAACAGTTCCAACTCCTCCTAGGAAAGTCCCTGCACTGGAGCCTGAGCTACTGGCCCCACAGGGAAAGGGATGGGGCCACGACTGTGCCTGGCATGCAGGTAGACATGGCGGAGGAGTTACAGGAGCAGAGCTTTCCTCCACAAGACTCTTTGCTGGACATGCCAGAGGATTATGTAGTTAGCAGGTATCGCCTCAGCTCTCAGGCTATCCTAGAATTATATGAAGAAATGTGAGGGGATCTGGATCCGGTCATGGAAAGGTCCTACGATGTGCTGGGCCTAACCAAACTATGGCTACCTTTCATTTCATGGCTACCAGCTCCTTCCAAAACGTAGGGGTCATGGGGGAATGTTCCTAACCACTTTTTTCCAGCTGTCTGGACCAGGTCATAACAGCTGTATCTGACCACATGAATTGCTACATAGTATTTCCTCGGGACTGGCAAGACTTGATGGAATTGAAGAGAGGCTTTTATGCCTTCGCTAACTTTCCCAATGTTTTTGGAGCTATCGACTGAACTCACGTAGCCATCATCCTACCCCATGACAAGGGAGGAGATCTTCTCCACAAAGTTTCTTCCATTTCGTCAACATGCAAGTAGTCTGTGATGCTTGAATGTGCATCCTTGATGTGGTGGCCAGATACCTGGGAGCAGGCCCGGTATGACCGGATGTGCATACTGTGCAATTACACGGGGCAGCACTCGCAGGGGGCAATGGCAACAGAAGAGGCACAGGGCCGACAGCGGAGCCAAATCTGCTGGTGGCCTGAAGAGGAAGAGAGGCTGCTGGCTCCGGGTCATGGTAAAGTTTCAACCCCTCCGGCAGGTTGAACTACCGCTCCACCACAGTGTTCCTCCTGCTTCAGCGTCAACTCCCTCCCAACGGGCAAATGAGAAAGAAGCCCAGTACACTGTGGTGGAGCTCATCCCACCATGGCTCGAAGAGAAGAGGAACCTGCAGGGCCCCTGGTGCAGCTCATCCCATCATGCCCCAAAGAGAAGAGAAGCCCATGGGGCTGTGGTGGAGCTCATCCCCATAGGCCCGAATAAAACAGGATGTCATGTATGTGTCTGTCTGAGTCTATGTGAGAGTTTATGTATGTGTGTATGTCTATGTGTGAGCTTGTGTGTGTCTGTGTGAAAGCTTGTGTTTCTGTTTGACAGCTTGTAGGCACGTGTGTGTCTATGTGAAAGCTTGTATGTGTGTGTGACAGCTTTTATGCATGTGTGTGTTTGCATGAAAGCTTGTATGTGTATGGTTGTGTGACAGCCTGTATACATGTATGTGTCTGTATGAAAGCTTGTTGTGTGAGGCTGTGTGGACAAACTGTATGCACGTGTTTGGCTGTGTGAGAGCTTATGAATATGTGTGTGCGTACCTGTGAGATCTATATTTCACATATAGGATACTCACAGGCATGCGCACACACACATTATGTGTCTGAGGGCGAGTGGGATTATGTATGAGGAGCATAGGAATGTATATCAGACAGGGAGTGTATGAGAGAATCCATGTGTTATTGTATATGTGAGAGAGAAAGAGAAGATGATAAGGTTTGTGCAGCCTATCCCCTCGAATCCACAAAAATCTCCAGGGTGATTGGAAATCAAAAAATCCCAGATATGGAGCGCCTTATTAGTTTTAATAATTGGGTGTAATTTGATATTTTTGCTGTTTTGAAATATTTTACTTTTTTGGGGGGTTATAGCACATTTTTTAATTATTAGATGTTCTGAAATATTGTATTGGTGTTTGGGAAAATTTGATATTCTATTTATTAACTGGTTGAAATATTTATTCTTTTAAGAATGATTTTACTATTATTATGTTTTATATTTCTCGATTTTATTATTTAATGTTTTATGAAAAATGGTTGTGTTTTTGTTTTCCATTAGTGCTCTGCATATAGAAGCTGGCTTGTTGTGGGTTCCAGTTCAGTTCTTCTTAGCACGTTTTCTGTTTATAGTTTCTGGACTCTTTATTCTATACTAGCCGTTAAGCCCGTAACAACGGGCTACATTTAAATTTTTTTTTTCTGTCACATTTCCTTCCCCCTCACCCTCTATTCTCCCTCCCCCCTCTCTCCCCCCCCCTTCCCTCCCTCAGTCACTCCCTCCTCCCCCCCCCCCCTCAGTCACTCCTTCCCCTCTCCCTCTTCCCCTCAGTCACTCAGTCACTCCCCCCTCCATCACTCCCCACTCCCCTGAGTCACTCCCCCTCTCTCAGCTCATTCACAACCCCTTCGGATGGCACAAATGGAAGATCTCTGGGGGAGGTCCCTCCCTCCCTCATGCGCGCCGCTACCGTTCCTTGCCGCTGCCGCCGCTACCGCTCCTCACCGCCGCCACCGCTGCCATGTTTTCAAAGAGCTGACGCTCTGCTCTGACCGACATGTTTGCCCGCACATACGCAGTAGAGCTGCTCTCTACTGTGCATTTGCGGCACGTCGGTCAAGCCTCATTTATCTAATAGATTTGGTCACATTCTGCATGCATTCTGCAAATGTAACCGAGCTGAGCTATTTTGCTGGCATGTAGTTTCTGTGTAGGAATCTATAGCAGCCTGGTGTGTTCTCTTTTCCAAATAGGAGGTATATTGGTATTCTAGGGCCTGGTGTAATATTTCAGTGTTGCCTTTTCATAGGTACGGTTGTTTACTGTTTGAGTGCTTGTAGTTAGGATTGTTTTGGTATGGGAGGTTTACTATATGTAATGGTATTTATGTTTATTCATGGCCTTCTGAAGTGCCATTATAAATTTCATAGGAGTTTCAAGTGTCTTTTTTGCTGAGTTTACTGGTTAGCCCTACAGCAGTGCATGTAAATATAATATATGTGCTGTAAGTGATATTTTGCCTCAGAAGACTGTAATTGTGAATGTTTCTTTTCATGTAAAATTGTTTCACCTGCATAATGACATTTTGTGAGGCTATAGAGGGTGTGGGAGTGTGAGGGATGGTGTGTGTACAAGACTGTAAGGTTTCCGTAGGGTATGTAATACCCTTCCATTGACCAAATGTTCTATGTTGGAGTGGATGGGTATCAGTTTTTAAATATAGATTTCTGGAGTGAGTTGGGCTTATTTGACTGGCCTGGGATAGAGACTGTATAAATCATGGAGGGGGCAGCCACAGTAAGGGGTACATTTATAATTCTACGCGTGCCGTGTACTTTTGTTCGCGATTATCTTATAAAATCAGGGGTCGGCGCGCGCAAGGGGGTGCACATTTGTGCAACTTGCATGTGTCGAGCCCTGCGTGTGCTGCCCGTTCCCTCCACCCCCCCCCCCCCGCAACTTCCCCTCCCTTCCCCTACCTAACCCCCGCACCCAGCCCTATCTAGACCCCCCCTACCTTTATCTGAAAAGTTACTACTGCCCTCCGGGCAGTAGTAACTTACGTGCGCCGGCGCGGCAGGCCCCGACACAGGCCGCTGTGTCGGGGCACTCAGCCACGCCCTCGACCGCCCACACGCCCCGATCCGAAACCACACCCCCGGCCGGCCCTTTTTGCAAGCCCCGGACTTACGCACGTCCCAGGGCTTGCACGCACTGCCGAGCCTATGTAAAATAGACTCGGTGCGCGCAGGGGGGGGGGGGTTAAAAGGGTTTACGCGCGTACCCTTATGAACGTAACCCTTTTAAATCTGGCCTTAATTGTTCGCACAGGGCAGCAACAAAGCTAGCATCGGCCCTGCCCAGGAGCCACACATAATTCCTTTATACTTAGGCAATCAGGCCTGTATCAAAATGTTGAGGACATCTTCTATGGAGACGGTTGGCTTGTAGGTAAGAGAGATGCTTCTTTCTTTATTCCATCTCTGGCTATGTGTTTGGAGTAAATGGCACAGACAAGGGGTCGGGGGGGGCAGTTGAAATCTCACTGGTTAATCACAATCTTTAAGTGTCCACATTGTTGGTATTCACAGATCAGGTGTGCCCTGTTAGTAATGGGTCAGCCAGGATGTCAGGCACAATTTGTCTTGCCCATCACAAAAGGTAAACCAGACGCAGTGGCCTATGCATTTTGGGGCCTAACATATTCACTATGTCAGGGCTCACAAATTGCTATCTCTGGAGGACATACTACAGAGCAGCCAAGGACTTGCATATTCAGACCAAGATGTAGAGGCTTTTGTGCTAGGACAGGTGTGGCAGCTCTGATGCACTGCTTCAGGGTTGTGATGACTGCTACAAATGCATAGCCTTAGCTTGGTTGTGAGGCACTACCACACATTTGATGGAATCCCCAGATGCAGTTTACTAGTTGGGAAGATCTGACCTAGATTCAGCTACTGCTATATTGATCATATAGTATCACAGAAAAAGATGACATGCACCTAGGGTAGAGAAATAGTTTTTAAGGTTCATGCTAAGCTAGAGGTTTGCTTCTACTGTCTTACAGCAAGGTGTGGTTTGGCAGTCAGACCTCAAAGTGACTGTGGTGTGAATGATGTCCCCATTTCTGTCTTTGTAGCAGGAAATTCAGATATGGTTACAGGAACTGGCTTCTCACCCCTGTTTCTATTTCCAACATGTCGGTGGAGATGAAGTACAAAGAGGCCTTATGTTCTACCCACTGAGTCATAGAATGCACCTTTGGAGTTCTCATGTGGACAAAGGTGAACTGGTAGATGTGATATATTGGATTTTCAGAAGGCATTCAACAAAGTCCCATATGAGAGGCTTCTAAGAAAACTAAAAAGTCATGGGATAGGAGGCGATGTCCTTTTGTGGATTGCAAGCTGGTTAAAAGATAGGAAACAGAGAGTAGGATTCAATGGTCTGTTTTCACAGTAGAAAAAGGTAAACAGTTGAGTGCTTCAGGGATCTTAACTTGGACTGATGCTTTTTAATATATTTATAAATGATCTGAAAAGAGGTAAACAAGTGAGGTGATCAATTTGCGAATGACACAAAATTATGCAGAGTAGTTAAATCTCAAGCGGATTGTGATAAATTGCAGGAGGACCTTGCAAGACTGGAAGATTGGGCTTCCAAATAGCAGATGAATTTAACATGGACAAGTGCAAAGTGATGCATATAGGGAAAAATAACCCTTGCTGTAGTTACACAATGTTAGGTTCTATCTTAGAGTTACCACCCAGGAAAGAGATCTAGGCGTTATAGTGGATAATGCTTTGAATCAACAGCTCAGTGTGCTGTGGTGATCAAAAAAGCAAACATAATTTTGGGAATTATTAAGAAGGGAATGGCAAATAAAACGATGGATATCATAATTGCCTCTGTGTTGCTCTATGGTGAGACCACATCTTGAATACTGTGTGCAATTCTGGTTGCCACCATCTCAGAAAAGATATAGTTGCACTGGAGAAAGTGCAGAGAAGGACGACCAAAATGATAAGAGCATGAATGGCTGCCTTATGAGATAAGTGTTAATAGCGCAATTCACTATTCTACATAAGGCTAAGGAAGTTAGGGCTGTTTCAATTTGGAGAAGAGGTGACTGAGGAGGGGATATGATAGAGGTCTTCAAAATCATGCAAAGAACTTGAAAAATTTAACATAAATCAGTATATTTACTCTCTCAGATAATAGACTAGGGGGCATTCCATGAAGTTAGCAAGTAGCTCATTTAAAACAAATTGAAGATAATTATTTTTCACTCAGTGCATAGTTAAGCTCTGGAAATCAATGCCAGAGGATGTGGTTACAGCAGTTAGTGAAACTAGGTTGGATAAGTTTCCTAGAGGAAAAATCAATAAACTATTATATAATAAGCAATAGTAGTTTGAGATTTATTTAATGTTTGGGTATTTGCCAGGCACTTATGACTTGGATTGGCCACTGTTGGAAACAAGAATACTGGGCTTCATGGACTCTTGGTCTGCCCCAAAAGGCAAATCTTATGTTCTTATGGCAAGATCTGACACTGACTGTGTTGGATTATCATGCTTTTTGCAATACTGCCAGTTTTCAAATGTTAACGAGTTTCTTCACATATATTGCTGGAAAATATGATTATCTTTTAGAATGGTTGACTCTGAAGCTTTCAAGAGTTATCTGTAAGTATGATCAATCTCAATAACATGTGAGAGTAGAAAATGAATGGATTTCTGTTTGGAAAACTGTCTTCTCCCAATGGCCTTAGTAAGGCAGATAGTTTGTCTTCCATTTTAATCAGCACATATATAAAAAAAAGAGCTAAATTAGTATATGTAGAATGCAAAAAAAAAAGGTAATCAATAATGGTTGAGTTTTTAACGGAATATAGGAATTGAAATATCAATAGGGTAGGGAGGTTGTGAGGGAATGTGGCAGCCTGGGTAAGGGGAAAATCTGAGTTTGGGGAAAAGTACATTTTTTAGCAACTAGAAAGTTGATTTGCAGTATGGTAAAGGAATCAGAAATGCATGGGAATAAACACAGAGGATCTCTAGCAGCTAGAAGATGGAAATGAAGAAATGGTAGGTAACCTCTGTTTACTTTAGCTATAACATTTTTGCATGGGAGTAACTGCATAGCAGCAGCAGTTACTACCCTTAACAGAATGCATGGAAGTAACCTGCATGGAAGCCAACTGCTGGGCAGACTAGATGGGCCATTGGGATCTTTCTTTGCATCATTAACTGTGTTTCTGTGTGTCTAAAGCACAAAAATATAATAAGGGTGCCAAGCATCCAATTACTATCTACACTGACCACAAAACTTCTGGAGTATTTGAAACAGGCACAATGTCTCAATCCTCAAAAGGCCCAGATTGGTCACTGTTCCTCACTCACTTCAACTTTGATCTTCATACCGACCAGCAAAGAAGAATCAGCAAGTAGGGTACTCTTTTCCATTCCTTCTAGATTGAGGACATTCTAGAGTCTCCTCGCTATATCAAAGATCTGCCAAGGATAATCAGTCCACCCCAGAACTGGAATCATACCCTTCGTAACAACATAAATTCCACCTTCATGGACTCCCTTCTCACATACTTTTGAACAAGGCATCCAAATTCATGGCCTATTTCTGGAAGAGTTTCTGCAAGAAATTTGAAATCACTTCACAACGCCTACCATCAGCAAGGGAACGGGCAAACAGAGAGGGTCAATCAAGTTCTCAAGCGCTTCCTACATTCTTATATCAATGAGCAGCAGGACAACTGGACCACTCTTTTCCATGGATAGAATTTCTGCCACAACAATCATGTTAGCAGTTCTACAAGATCCTAATCTTTTCAGATTGTTTGTGGCAAGGCACTCCTAAATAACTCTCCCGGTTCCTCTCTTAGTACTATGGCCCAGAAGCTAATATCACCAGCCAGGAGCTTTCTGAACCTCTGGCAAAGAACCAACCTCCTGCTTACCCAGATAGCCAGTAAATCTAAAAGTCAGGCAGATAAAAAGATGACCCAGCCCCTCAATTTAGACCTGGGGACCCTAATGTGGCTGAACACATAATCTTCAACTTAAAATACCCTCAACTAGATTCTCATCCAAATTCATTGTGACATTTCCGTCCTGCAACAACTTCAAACAGTAACATATATAGTGAAGTTGCCACACATGGGGAGAGAGGGGGAACAAGTTGGAGGCTGTGAGCCAGGTTCTGTAAATGCTCTCCCTGCTTGAAGTTACCTTTTGAAAAATGCCTGCTTAAAAGAAAAGGGAAAATCTCGAACTCTATCCCATTGAGGCAACTCTTCCTTTGGGACAACGTCTAATATCTTCGTTATGGTCCTGGGCCTGCTTCACAATTGGGGAGCATTTTCCCCGCTGGCCATTTCTGCTGAGGGAGCAGTGGAGCTGCTGGGGGAGGTCACACTTAGCCCCCAGGATCTTTCAACTGCCATCCGCCTTTAGGTCAGCTAGAGCTCCTCTCTTCCCTGAGGCTCCGGGTGATGACCTCGCCGAGAGTCATCTGGAAGGTGGGGGCCAGAGAGGAGGATTACTCACACAGCCCATCTCTCTTTTGTAGACGTTGGATACTGCCAGCATTGGGGAGAAGATTTTCCCTACTACTTCAACACCGAACAGTTCCCTAGAGATGCGTGGAGGAATGGAGGTAATAGCTCCGAGACCAGCAGCAGAGATAGACGTCCCCTCCCAGGGAGTGGTGGGTGAGTCTTTTGTATTACCATCAAAGCCCGCGGTGGTAACGCTGGATGCATTATGGGACCTGGTAGTTGGCTTAGGTTCCATTTTGAGAGAACAAGGGACAAAATTGGTATACTTTGATAAAAGACTGAATGACTTGGAAGGGAAATTTGATGTATTTGTATTTATTAAAATTTGTTGATCGCTTAACACAAAAATAGGTCTAAGCGATTTACAATAAAACATACATAAAATTAAAATTGATGACAATACATACATAATAAAAAAACATAACAGTAACTAAAGAACAGCCAACAAAAGAACAAGGTAAACATAAAAATGAAATGGAGGAGAGTTCATCGGAAGGAGTCTGTAATTTATAGAACTTGTTCAATAAACAAACATCACCTACTCAAGCCAATATTAATTTAGTCTAGCTATAGGCAAGCTGTAGAAGGAATAGTTATAATTGAGACCTACATTTTTTTAAGTTATCTTGAATAAGAAGCTCAAAAGTTAAGGAATTCCATAGAGATGGCGCTGCTACTGAAAATGAGGTTTCTCGAGTTGATATCAAATGGGCAAGATGAACAGATGGTATGTCCAGTAATCCGCGTTGAGAGGATCTTAAGATGGACAGATTTCAGAAGTAAATTCACGTTTAGAGAAAGTTGAAGCCTCTTCTTTAAAATTATAAGAATGTAATGTAAAGTTAATTAAGGATTCTAGTAATATGTTAAGAAGAGTAGAATATCTGGAAAATTACAATAGGTGGCTTAATCTTCATTTCTTAAATTTTCTGAAAGTTATGGGGGAAGAACCTTATCTGACTTTAAGAAATTATTTCAAGGAAATATTAAAGATTGACGAGGATAAGTTACCATCTGTAAATAAACTGTTGTTTTTGCCTGTTCCCTCCAAAATGAGAAATCTTCAAAAATAATCTGAAGGATTGAGAATTTGACTCAATTCTTGGAAAACTCTTCTATGGAGGAGTACGACTGGGTAACTCTCCTGGTTATGATCTCGAAGGAACAAGATCTCAGTGAAGTAATGCGGAGATATTTCAAAAATATCTCAGCTTGCTTCTATGCACAAGAAATCCAGGTTTACCCAGATTTCACCTGGGTAACTCAGGAAAGGAGGCGAGAGTTCCTCCTATTGAAAACCTCAGATAGTATCTTTCGGATTCTCTTTTAGTCTAAGGTATCCATGCAAATGTTTGATTCTTTTACAAAATGAGTCTTATATTTTCTTTTTTCCTGAACAGTTAAAATCATTCATTAATGCCAGGAATATAGCTACCTTATCTCTTGTAAACATCTAGGTTGAAGATCCTTAAGTTTAAGGAAGAAGCAGAGATCACGTTAATTGCCTGTTTCTAAAAAATAATTTCTTAATATCGCCCTATAATTCTTTTCCCCTACTCTTGTATTACCTAAAATTGGTCAAAATGTGCATTATAAATTTATGAGATTAAGATTAATTTGGATTATATGATGATGCATATTGTATGTACACTTTCAATTTCTTTCTGGAAATAAGTGATTTTTCTTGCTATATATTTGTTGAAAATATAAAAATAAAATTGGAAAATAAAAAGGTGCCACCCATGCTAAAAGTACATAATGTATCTCACTGCTTAAACCACTGATCATCTCCTGGCCATTACAATGAGCACCTAAAACCCACATAAACAGTCTCTGAGTTTGATACTAGCTAAGAAGTACAAGAGATTATAGACTCCAGAGGAAGGGGGAACCAAGTGGAGTACTTAGTTTCCTGGAAATATTACAGACTTGAAGACAATTCCTGGGAGCCAGCACCTAATCTTCACCCTCAACGCAGAGGCCAGGATGTTGCTATTCCCCACTTGGGCTGTGCATGTCATGCCTTTCCCCTAGGCATGCACATGCATATTCTGTCCTCTCTTATTGGACTGCAGTGGGAAAATCCTGCCAGTGCACAGCTGATGATGTCAATGCAGCCAGATATTTAAACACAAGCCGCACTTTAACTAGATGCCTCAGCAATGGGTCTCCACTATATCTCAGTATGGGTTGCCTCAGTGTTCCTATCTCCTGCCTTGTCATCTCCAGCCTGCCTTGCCTCATCATATCCAGCCTGCCTTGCCTCTCCAGCCTGTCTCATCTTGTCCAGCTTCCCCTGTTGTCATCAGTCCTCCATACCTTGCCCCTGCTTCCTGCTTCCTTCTCAGACTGACAAGCTAGATCCAATCTATGCCTGGACATAGACTACGCTTTGCTTGCTGCCTGCCTCTGACATTTGCCTGGACAATGACTATTTTTGTCTGCCACCTGCTTTCGATCCTCGCCTGGATCTCAACTACTCTCATCTGCTGCCTGCCCCAACTAATACTGAACGCTTTTTCTCGCCATATCCTAAGGGACCCTCGCTTAAGTCCTGCCAGCCCCCAGAACCCAAGAGCTCAGCCTGTAGGGAAAAGGGATGATCTGGTTCCATCCAAGTGCTCATCTGCCTGCTGCCGATATAGAGTTCACCCTCTAGGTTGCGCCAGCCATACCGCAGCACTAGGGGTCCACCTCCCTTGCACAAAGTAGCAATCTTTAACTCAACAGAAGGTCCATTTCTTTTAATTTGTAGAGAAGGTCCTTGGTGCATGTGCACAATATATCTTTCTTTTACTATAACTATATACAGAATAATTAATGTGCACATAGAGGATAATTTTCAAACATCCTGCATAACTTATGCATCAGATACATAAGAAACACCTGGTATTTGATGCACACAAAATTCCCCTGAAAATGTATACACATAGGGCCAGATTTTCTAATCTACGCCTGATTTTATAACATGTGCGCGCCGAGCCATAGGGGAGCCCCGATGGCTTTCCCCGTTCTCTCCGAGGCCACTCTGAATCGGAGCGGCCTCAAAGGGAACTTTCCTTTCACAATCCCCCCCCCGCACCTTCTCCTCCCTTCCCCTATCTAACCCACCCCCCCAGCCCTACCTAAATCCCCCCCTACCTTTATTATTTAAGTTGCGCCTGCCTCCAGGCAGGCGTAGGTGTGCACGCCGGCCAAGTGCCGGAACGCGATTCCCCGGCCTAGCAGGAGGTCTCTGGCCAAGCCCCCACCCTGCCCCTTTTTTCAAGCCCCGGGACATACGCGCGTCCCGGGGCTTGCGTGCATCGACGAGCCTATGCAAACTAGGCTCGGCGCGCAAGGGAGCAGGTTTTCGGTGTTACGCGTGTAACCCTTTGAAAATCCACCCCAGAAGGTCCAGTTTTATAAAGTATGCATGGAAATCAAACTTCCTAGCCCATTCCATCCCAGAGACACCTCCAGATTGGATAAACTTACACATGAGCATGACATGCACATGTTACTTTACTCACAAATCAGATGGGCAATTTTGTAAAAGGCCACGTCTACATATAAAAGACTGTTTTAAGCACTGAAGCCCCTTTGAAAATTTCCACCACAGTGGCCATATGGTGGCATGCAGATAAAAGATCAAATTAGCATGAGTTTGAAACATGAGCATTAGCAGCGATTATTAAAGTCTCAACCTTAACTGAGGATTCCTTATGCATGTTTTTGGTTTTTTTGTTTTTTTTTGGGGGGGGGGGGGGTGGAAGGAACAATAGATAAATTATATTTTGAATTAATGTTACTTTGCAAAATATTTTATAACTTGTCCCCCTTATTTATGTGCTCTCATAGATAAATCTGAGATTTTGTGTTTTTATATTGAGAAATATGCCTGTTAGATATGTACATCTGGATTAGACATGGGAAGGGATTGTCTAAGGCTTAGTGCCCCTGAGAAGTCTAAGTAGAACATGTGTCAGGGGGTTAGCTGGATAGCTTTCCTCTTCATGGATTGTTTTAAAATAATAAGACAGTACATTGTAAATATTCTATTTGCTCCACTGATCTCTTACAGAGATGGTCACGATTCTCTTGAAAGAAAATTAAAAAGAGAAAAAGTATCAACATATCCAGCAGTAGCAAAATTTTTTAAAGAATAGGCAAAAAAGAGATGAAAATGGTAATAAGGCCAATCATAAAACATACACTCTGAGTTTCATGGACACTGCAAGCAATTCTCATATTTGTAGCTGGAATGTCATTCCCAGGGACATATTTAGATCACTGGAGGAAGACAGAATGTGTCCATGACATTGCCAAAAGTACACATACTATTATAGCCTTCTCAGTTTGCCCATAGAAAACAGCAGGTACAAAGTATACAGGCATTTTTAGCACACATATTAAAAGTGCTCACATATCTTGCAACTATGCAGGCTATTTGAATATTGCACCTTTAAAGAAAAATGAATCAGAACTAATCAACATCTTTATATAAATAATCATAAAAGTGATATAATGCAGATTTTTCACTGCTGAAACACGTCTGATTTTTTGACTTATCATTTAAAACTACAGCACGGTTTAATTTATATATCAAGTAATGCAAAAACTTAACTAAACCCAAAATAATTCTGAACACCATAATATAATCCCTCTACTTTTCACACACTCTTCAGATAATTTATTTCATTATAAAATTATATTGTTCATTTCATTTGTGACTAGCCTTTATATCATGAATTACTAGAGCACACAGTTTGAAAGAAGAATCAATAATTCAGATTGTAAGCCCATATGCAAATAGAAAGTTCATTTAAATTTAAATGTGGTATGTAACTCATTATAAGTACATACAACTTAAAAATATTTATGGTATGATGGAAATATTAGCTTAGACATATTACACATCTCATATGTACTTATTCTTGCCCTGTTAATGTTATATTTTAGTAGCTAATAAAATTTGCATCGAGTTTGGCTGACTAATGCAACCTTTTTGCTCATTCCAGGAAGATGGTCATTGCCTCTCATTTTAACATTGCCCTTGACTAGATAGTCTCTCTGTAAGAAGAAAGAAACAGAGCAATAAATTAAGTTCAGGAAGGGCAGACAAGATAATGATTCAACACATAAATCAATGGAGGTCATTTTTCAAATGGAGTAATGCTCAATGGTCATTTTAAGAGAGAGTGCATAATGTTTTGAACTTTGCACACAGGAACAACTTAATGACATTTGAAAATAAGAGGAATTTGGTAATAGATTTTCCTTTCCCTTCCATGCATATTGTGCCTTTTGTCATAATTATTATAGCGGGCATCTGAATTCTGTCTCCTCTGTAATACTTTCTTTTGAAAAGGACACGAGCTTATAATTGGCCCATTACTGGGAAAAGAGCTAAATAAAGAACAAACCACACTGTTTATAGCTATTTTCTATTAAATGGCTACGCAACACTCTTTACCAAAGTTGCATTCTTAGAGGCTCTTTGTATTATTGATGATACTGAGCTACACATCTGTTTTGACTCTCAGTAATAGCAAATTTCCCTCATCCCATATCTCCTTGCTTTGGCCTTGTCAGCTCTTGACACTGACTCAGTTTTGCGACTGTTTCCACGAGGAATACAAATCAAATAAATAAATAAATATGACAGCAGTTGTCCTCTTGTGTATGAAAAGCTAAAGATAACTATATTTGTTCTATTTCTCTTCTTAAATCTAAACTCACACAGTCCTGCCCAGTCGCACTCCAGGACTCTCTTCCCTTCACTTAACCCCAATACTTCTCCCTCTACCCCCAGCCTGTTTCCCCATTTTCTAAGATTCCTGCTTAAACTAAAAATGACAAGAAGGCTCTGAAAGTTAGAGAAATACATGGCCACAACTTTATCTTTATTCAATTTAAACTTATACTACAATAAAAAATTGTGTCCATCTGAGCCGTGCAGCAGTTATTATTGCTAAAGCCTCCCTACAGTGGGAGTCACCATCCAAAGAGCATGGAGTGGTCTGACCTCCACACTATTAGAAGTGGTTATGTTTTGTTATCATAGAGCAAGGAGATCCCATGTGAACTGTAGAAGCTAGGCATAGCCAGATGGCCAATCCCCTATTTTAAGTCTTTCCTGTGTGCTTAACAAAGGTAAGGAGAACCTATCTGAGCCATAGAAACATGCAATGGCCAGACATACCCTTCCTCCAATTTTTGTTTGTTCACTTCAGAAGTGTAAAGATAGCCTGCCTTGACTGTAGAAACACATTAAGTCAAAGTCATAATAAATGCAAAATTCTATTATGAAAAAGGATTTAGTAAACTCAAAAAAAGCTTGAAAAATTGCAACCAACCAACAGGGAAACAGAATTTTCACAATAACACTAACTCCTATACTTAAAACAGTTGATCTACAATGACATTCTGTATCATTCTCAGTCAAATATGAGGGTCCTGTGTAATCTTTTGCTGTCATCCCACAGCTATACTTCCCAGCTGAAATGGTTTTCTCTTTCTCAACTATTGCCAGCTGTCTCTCAGCCAATTCTAATTGACTTTCTTACAGATCTTCAGCATCAGAGTGACATTATCAGCTTGTGCTGACACTGGGATTAACCCCATCAGCTCCGATTACTGGTACCTATCTTACACTGGATTGTTATACTACTATCTGCTGTTCAGCTCAAGATCCATCAGAAAAAGACATATTTTCAAAGTAAAAGGAGTTTTACATGACAGATGGCAATTACAATTCCCATTTCAAGACAGATACCCTATACCATGGAGTGGCCATTTCAAGTCCTCAAGGGGTCACAAACTTACCAGGTTTCTAGAATATCCAGAATGAATATGCATGAAATAGATTTGCATGTACTGCCTCCAGTGTAAGCAAAGCTATTTCATGCATATTCATTCTGCATATCCTGAAAACCTAGCCCTGTTTGTGGCTCTTGAGGACTGGAGTTGGCCACCCCTGCCCTATACCATGGGTGGGGTAGGTAGATAAGTCAGTGGGATGGATGGTGAAAGAGGCCAGGCCTGCCTGAACTCAGTTCCTTTAAGCCCACTGCCCGGCCACAGGTACCCAGCCCCTGTTGCCATGATTCCACTGACTCCACACAAGGCCCCCCTTGTTAAATGTTCACTGTATGGGTGTATGGTAATAACACCATGCCAGAGTCACTCAGGTAGCTCCCCCTTGGTAGATCCATTACCCCAAAACACAAAATGCAACACTCACATCCAAAGTCAGTACAACTTTAGATTCCAGGATAATTGGTTTATTATATGTGGTCACACTTAAGGAAGCAAGACAGGGAGACACAAATGAGGGAATAATGATAATAATAATTATGATCTGCAATACTTTTCTTATGATTGTCAGCTTCTGACAAGGTCCTGCAAAGCGATGGTGGCCCTGTGTGTTAGGGGCCGCTATCATACATTTAGAAGGCTCCAGCTGCATTTTATTGTCTCAAATGCTATTTTTGTGAGACAAAGGAATGCAGCGATACTATCATGACATTTTGTCAGGGTGAGGCAAAATATTGCAGGACACCCCCCACCCCAATATTGGGCCACACCTGTGATAAACATTTGTGGGTCAGGAAATCCAGGCCAACATGTTTTTACAAAATATGTTACATTTTTAATGTTTATAGGTTTCAAATCCCTAATGCAGGCATAACTTAATGAACAGTCTCTTACTTTGTGGTCAGCTTTATGCCTCTCTTTTGTTCTGGCTTGTTATTTTGGGATCCAGGTAAAAGAAGCCAGGCCAAATATCATGCACTTAATCTCGAGATCAGAGCAAACTAGGAACTTCTTCCCACTCCTGCTGATAATCTTGGCATGCTTCTTGATCCTGAATTTTCTGTATCTATTTCCCCTTTATGTTGCAAAGCTTGCTTGTGTAATATTGCCTAGAACATTCTATCTTCTTCTGCTGAAATATTTTTTCATGATTTTTTTATTCACTGTTCTTGATCACTACATGGTTGTACTCTATGGCTACCCCAAAGCCCAACTTGACATATTGGGCCATTTTATGCAGGTAAATGGGCTTTTAGAAAATTGCCCTGGGTGTTATATACATAAAAGTATGTAGGAAAGTGATTTTGTGAATTCTTTTATGTATACTAGAAAGAGGTATCCTGGAGTGCAGATGGGGCATGGAAATCATTAATGAGCATGCTTTCAATTTTCAAAAGTATACATTTAAATGTAGGGCATTCACATTTACACCTGCTCCTAAGCAACCATAAAATGTCTGCATGTATGTCACAAATTTTCAAACCGTTTACTTTGAAAATTCAGGCTGAAGTCTATGTGTACTTTCTACATGTGTACTTTCGTGAGAAACAAAATAGGAAATGAGACAAAATTTCCCATTTTGTTTGGAGTCATTTTGAAAATGAAACCATTTATATGTATATATATATTTTTTTTAATTCATTTATTTATTTTTAAGATGCACCAATCCCAGTACAGGTCCCTGGCACACTCACTGTTTACTTTGCTTCTTTCAGAAAACTGTTCCTACTGTTTCCCATTTTTTAAGCAATTCACAATCCCCAACAGCTCATTGCTACCTATCCCATATTTTTAATTTTCTCAGGAGTCTTTTGAGAGGCACTTTGTCAAAATGCCTTCTGAAAATCCAGATATACTACTTCCAATCTCATCATTATCGACATGTTTATTAACTCTTTGAAAAAAATGTAGCAGATTGGTGAGGCGAGACTTCCCTTGGGTAAATCCATGTTGACTGTGTCCCATTAAATCATATCTTTCTCTATTATCTTTGATCTTGTTCTTTAGAATAGTTTCTACAATTTTTTCTGGCACTGAAGTCAGGCTCACTGGTTTAAAGTTTCCCCTGGAGCCCTTTATAAAAATCTATGTTACATTGGCCATCCTCCAGTTTTTAAGTACATCAGACAATTTTAATGATAAGATACAAATTACTAGCAATTGATCTGAAATTTCATTTTTGAGTTCTTTCATAATTCTGGGGTATATACCATCTGGTCCAGGTGATTTTCTATTCTTTAGTTTGCCAATCTGCTCTATTATATCTTCCAGGTTCACCGTGATTTGCTTCAGTTCTCTGAATCATCACCATTAAATATTGTTTCCGGCATGGGTATCTTTCCAACATTCTCTTCAGAAATCACCAAAGCAAAGAATTCATTACATTTTTCCACTATGGTCTTGTCTTTCCTAAGTGCTCCTTTTACCCCTCAATCATCTAATGGCCCAACCAACTGTCTCATAGGCTTCTGATGTATTTGAAAAATATTTTATTATAAGTTTTTGCCTCTAGGACAAGCTTATTTTCTAATTTTCTTTTTGCCCACCTTATACTTTCCTAATTTTATTAATTGGGTGCCCCTATAGGCATAGTGATAAAAGGTATATGCGTCACCTCACATTGCATCCATTTTTACTGAGCCTTTATCATCCCATAGTCCTAAGTGCTGGTTCTGGTACCTGGTTACTCTTGATGGGTATCCAGATATTTTTCAGTAAAGTTGCATAGCTTCAAGACTACTGACAGGCACAGCATCCTGAACCTAGGATGCAGAACTTTCAAGAGTTGTTTCAAGATGATGATCCCCCTGACCACTGATGGCCATGTGTTTCTAAATCTATGGTGCCTCACGAACAAGCAGAACTTTTAGAGGGAACATATTTATATATGTTTTTGAATGTTTAAGGTTTTATTTACTTCTGTTCTTTCTCTCATTAAGAGTGGGAGTTTGGCAAGGCTTTATATTAGAGCTTGATGATTATTGTATTGTAACTTGTTATATGCTGTAAATTTCCCCAGGTCTCTTTCTTGTGTAGTGTAAAATGCAATGTAATGTAGTGTAAAGATGTGCAGAAAATCTGAGGTTGAAATTAAAGCAAGCAAATTTTAACCTGGTTCCAGTTTGACAGAATGCTTGAATCTTGGTTATTTTCTCTGGGGAAATTTGACACAATTTCTACAGGGAATCTGGGGAAAATCTGATTAGATTTGATGTGACTTTGCTGTGAATTTACGGTAATCCCCATTGAATTTATTCTTTTTGGACCTAGCAAATCAGGCAAATTTGAGGAATTCAAATTCACCAGGTATTTTTTATAGTTTGCAGAACTCATTCAACAAAGTTAGAAACCTCTTGTGAGCCCATCACACTATTTTTTTGGGCCCATTTATTTCTTTAGGTTTCTACTTCAATCGCTTCTGCCCTCTATTAGGCCCAAGTGCCATGAGTTTTTATTTGCAACTGTTTGCATATTCCCCTTCCAATGTAGGTCAGCTATCACAGGGACTTCACTTTCCTCAGGAATTTAGCTAACTTAGGCCTGGATTTATCAAAATGCACTAAATATCGCATGCAATAGGAAAAGAGGTGTGTTTTATGGTAATAGGCTGTTTATCTTAGTGCTTTGCCTAGGTATTAGCACAAACTGCAATAACTTTTTCACACTTTGTGATAAGTGCTAGAATTGTTGAGAGAGAGAGAGAGAGAGAGAGAGAGAGAGAGAGAGAGAGAGAGAGAGAGAGAGAGAGAGAGAGAGAGAGAACCTAGCTATAAGGCCCTCTTATAGGTAGGTATTTATACCTCTACATGAGGCCCACCTATTTACTCGAGGTGAGGTTTAGGTATGAATGTAGGGGTTAGAGGCCACTTTGACATTCAGAGTGCGACGTAAGAACAGAACAGTGCACTCTTGTGAAGATTTGATGACCTTCGGAGTGAGGAAACTCACCCAAAGATGAGATTTGTGCAATGTTCTCTCAACCTAGCTTGATGTTACCCAGTTAGAGAGTCTATCAAGTTAGGTTGAGAGAACATTGAACAATCTCATCTTTGGGTGAGTTTCCTCAGGCAGAATTGCACTGCTACAATGTGGCCGGCTGCACAATTTCGCCCACCCACCCCTTTTTTTCACATGGCTCATCATTCTGCTATAAATAGCAGAATGATGAATCTAGACCTTAATTTTCTCTAAAATGAGATCAAAATGCATTTTATTTGCACTTTATACTCTTTTATCTTTCCTTTTGATGTGTTTGAAGTTCTCTTTAAAGATTGTTATAACTCTTTTGTTTGTTGAGTTTAATATAGAAGTCCAATAAAATTTAGGTTTAGTTGTTTGGAATTTTTCAATCCTTTTCTGAAGTAAAATAAAAGAAAGAAAGATGCAGACAGCTGTCCAGCAATGGGATGGAAGCTATCCATTGTTTTGCACTGAGTGCTGTGTGTGTGATTACCTTCCAGCTGTGAAGAGGATATATGTCTGCATCTAATGCAGAGAGGTCTAGTGCTTGGAACAAGAATTATCTCTGGAAATTAGGGTGGCTGATCTGGAGGCAGACAGAGATATTTAGATGAGATAATCAGGGACATAGTAGAGTGGTCCCACCTCTACTGTGGTAGCCCCTGTGCTACTTTATAAGATCGTAAGAACATACTGGCTCAGACCCTTGGTCCATCAAGCCCAGCATCCTATTTCCAACAGTGGCCTATCCGTCACAAGTACTTGGCAAGTACCCAAACATTAAATAGAACTGAAGCTACTATTCCTTATTGATTAATAACAATTTATGGATTTTTCTTGTAGGAACTTATCCAAACCTTTATTAAAACAGTTACACTAACTGCTATAACCACATCCTTTGGCAATAAATTATAGAGCTTAATTATGTGCTGAATGAAACAGTATTTTCAATTTATTTAAAATGAGTTACTTGCTAACTTCATGGAATGCCCCTTAGTCTTTCTATTATCTGAGAAAGTATCTAAGAAACTAGGGGGCAGATTTTCAAAGGCTACACACGTAACTCGAGAAAATCTGACCCTGCGCGCTGAGCCTATTTTGCATAGGCTCGGCAGCGCGCGCAAGCTCCAGGATGCGCGTATGTCTCGGGGCTTTCAAAAATAGGTGGATTGGGGCGGGACTGGGGGCATGGCGGTGGTCGTGGGTGGGTCCGGGTTGGGGCAGCAGTAGGGGGGTGGGGCCGGGGGCGTGGAGGCAGGGCTGGAGGTGTTCTCAAGTCCTCCAGCATAGCGGCCGTGTCAGAAGTTTGCACGCCGGCAGCTTACCAGCGTGCACAAGTTACGCCTGCCAGAGGCAGGCGTAACTTCCCCTATCTAACCCACCCGGCGGGTGGGTTAGATAGGGGAAGGGAGGGAAAGGTGGGGGGGATCCAAAAAAAAGTTCCCTCCAAGGCCTTGGAGGGAACGGAGAAAGCTCCCCTCGGGCTCGGCGTGTGCAAGGTGCACATGTGTACACCCCCTTGCGTGCGTCAAGCCTGAATTTTATAACATGCGCGTGGCAGCGTGCGCATGTTATAAAATTGGGCGTAGATTTTAAGATCTGGCCCTAGGTATTATAAATACCAATATTATCTTTATAGTTCTAGTCATGGCGTTGCTGTGAGTTCATTCACTGAAGACATAATCAGGTAGTTTTGAGTATTGCCCATATGGACTTTAGTGCAGCTATTAAGATATTAATTGCAAAAAGAAAAAGGAAACATTTACAGCATAAAATTTTGGTAAATGATTAAAATATTGTGCATTTGCGAACTCTATTGACTGCTTTGCACCAAGGATGGTACCAGCACAATAGATTATTATTATTAACTTTATATAGGAACCGTTAAGTTTTAATTCCAACCAAAATACAAGCAAACTCAGCTTATGGCTTTGATATTAAAAAATATGTTACCGTTCCCTAATGGCACACCTATAATATGTTATCTATACCAATCAACTTTTAACCCTATTTGTGCCTTTTTGTAAACCGTTGTGATGGTTAATTAACAATGATGGTATAGAAAAGTTTTATAATTAAATAAATAAATAAATAAATAAATACATACATATTATTGTGGACTTTCTGTTCATATGGGTTGTTTTATGATTATCATTTAGATGACCCTTTGGGCTTTTTTCGCATATGTATTCTATACATCTTGACAAGGCAACATAAAATTATAGTATTCTTCAGCAGCAAACAAAAAAGTAGAATAAATGTTCAAGAGAAATAAAGTGTACCCTGTCCTTGTAATAGGAGACTGGAATGTCAGCACAGCAGTGAAGTCTGCAGTGTCCTAAAGTTCCCTCTGGCTATTAACAGAGCACTTTTATGCTCCCAACAAACATTCTTCAATTAGGGTGTGGCAACATCTGTGCCTCAGGCAGTAGAAATTAGTTTTGTAAAATCCTGGATTGGAATCTTAGTTAAAAAAAAAAGAGGGATTTTACCTTCCCTGTTAGAGATGGAAAATAATATTGCCTTGTTATGTTGGATACCCTTAATTTCTATGGCGTTTGATTAGAGATATAGTGAAAACTTATTTGAGGAAAAGTTAACTAAAAACTGCTACTGTAGGTTCAAACATCAGCTGTTTTTTTAACAACCATTTTAAGATAATGACCTTACTGACTGCTGCTGGGGCATGGGTTAATGGAGCTCTGTTTAAATCATTGGCGAGACTTTATCTGAAGTATTGTGACTAGTTCTGAAAGCTTCATTTCAGAAGTCATATAGACATAAAAAAGAGGCAATCCAAAGGTGGGCTATTAAAATAGTGCACAGTCTGCTCTGCAAGCCTAGTGAAAATATACCATACTGGGTCAGACCAAGGGTCCATCAAGCCCAATATCCTGTCTCCAACTATGGCTAATCCAGTTCACAAGTACCTGGCAAGTACCCAAACATTAAATAAATCTCAAGCTACTATTTGCTTATTAATTAATAGCAGTTTATGGATTTTTCCTCTAGGAACTTATCCAACCTAGTTACACTAACTGCTGTAACCACATCCTCTGGCAATGAATTCCAGAGCTTAACCCTATGTGCTGAGTGAAAAATAATTTTCTTTGATTTGTTTTAAATGAGCTACTTGCTAACTTCATGGAGTGTTCCTCTAGACCTTCTATTATCTGAGAGAAATAACTGATTTACATTAAATTGTTCATGATTTTGCAGACCTCTATCATACCCCCCCCCCCCCCCCCAGTCATCTCTTCTTCAAACTGAACAGCCCTAACTTCTTTAGCCTTTCCTCATAGAGGAGCCATTCCATGCCCCTTATAATTTTGGTCGCCCTTCTCTGCACCTAGTTCAAAAAGGGAGATTTTAAGGTAGGTCTGGATTTCTGACAACTCCATCCTGATGCATTGATTTCAAAATGTAAAAGCAATGATTAAACATACCACAATGCACTGGGATGTAAATTCCAAAACTAGGAATAGCCACAGGTTTCCCTTGGCAGTTCCGTAAGCTTTAGTGAAATTAAAGCACCTACACATATGTGTACCCTTGAGTAGAGGATGGAAGGAAGTTTATATATTTGAGACATTCAAATATCTCAAGAGTATAAATAATTCAGAAAAGGCAAGCCTTTTTCAATGGAAAGGATATCCTAAAACAGGAAGTAATCATGAGAGGCTAGATGATGTTAAACTCAGGAACAATGAATAGAAAAATATCACCATTAAGTATGAAGGATCATCCTACTGGAGTTGGTATAGGCTTAAATGTGGGCTAGGAAGGTTAAATCTGAAGATCAAGTAGGGTTTGTACTACTGTTCCAGGTAGAGAAAAAGGTGGATGAGTTTCTTTCATTAATGTCTGTTTGTTTGGTTTTCTACTTCTTTTAGACAGATTAGGCTCCTCAAGATCCTAATGTCCCTGTTTCATCTTACAGCCTTGCCCTTGTTGGCAGATGTATATTTTCCTTCTCAACTCCTAAAATCTTCTCCCTATGGATGTCTGATCATCTCTTTGTTTTCAGATCCAAGTTGATAATGTCTTTTTTGCCTTTGATACTATTTAATTATCCTAATCAAAAACTTTGAACAGACTGGTATTCAGTTTCTCAGTAGGGATGAGGTGTTTAAAAGAAATATAATTTCAATTAAATTTGTTGTTTCATTTTGGGGTAGATTTCATAAACTTGCGCAAACACGTACTTTTGTTCGCGCACCAGGCACAAACAAGAGTATGCGGGATTTCAATATGTACGCAAAGTGGACATATCGCCATTGAGCCATGTTACTGTGATCAACATCCGTATTCCTCTTCTGTCCCCAGTGCTTTTAGCAGTGAAATCAAGGTGAAACTGGCAGAGTAGGAACCAAATGACCCTTAAGCTACACGTTTTAAACATCAGAGATCAGGAGTGAAAGGGAACAGCTATATTTTATCCATTCAGCAGAACATGGGTCTGCTTAAAACTAGGGGTGTGCATTCGGATTGACCACATTAGTAAAACGCAACTCATATTTTTTTTTTACTTTAAAAATTGATTCGACATAAACGATCGGATTTCCCACATATCGAACATAGATATGTTCGATATGTGGGAAATCGCGATTGTTGAGCCAAAATAAAAATATAAACCCCCTCACCCTCCTTAATCCCCCCCCCCCCGACTTACCACAACTCCCTGGTGATGGAGCGAGGAGTGAGGACGCCATTTCTGCAATCCTTGGCGAGAAGCATGTGACGTCGGCGGCACGTCGAGTGACGCCGGCGTCACGTGATTCCCGGCTCGTTCGCGCCGGACGGCGCGCTCGGCCCAAAAAGAACTTTTGGCCAGCTTGAGGGGGTCAGGAGGCCCCCCCAAGCTGGCCAAAAGTTATTTTTGGGCCGAACGAGCCGTCCGGCGCGAACTCGCCGGGAATCACGTGACGTCGCGTCTGAGTGACGCGGCGCCACGTGATTCCCGGCGAGTTCGCGCCGGACGGCTCGTTCGGCCCAAAAAGAACTTTTGGCCAGCTTGGGGGGGTCAGGAGGCCCCCCCAAGCTGGCCAAAAGTTCTTTTTGGGCCGAACGAGCCGTCCGGCGCGAACGAGCCGGGAATCACGTGACGCCGCGTCACTCGACGTGCCACCGACGTCACATGCTTCTCGCCAAGGATTGCAGAAATGGCGTCCTCACTCCTCGCTCCATCACCAGGGAGTTGTGGTAAGTCTGGGGGGGGGGGATTAAGGAGGGTGAGGGGGTTTAAATTTTTTTTTTGCACATATGTACATATACCCAACTCATTGGATTTTTTTTATGTCCATATTGGCCGCAAGTGGGACCCCCTTTCGGACATAAAAAATATGAACATAAAATTTTGCTCTGCACATCCCTACTTAAAACACCCACCCCGATCATGAAACAAACATTGCTAAACAACAAGAATATAGTTTTGGGATACTATGAGATAAGAGCATTGACCAAATTCTGAAGTTTTATAGAAATGAAAATTGTTGGCCATTAGATTTAGTGCATATCTATGGGCTTTCAAGAATGTGAAAGTGTTCCCTGTTAAATACTAGGTTTGCACATTCATTTTCAATGAATGCTTTAAAAAGTTCTCCAATGTGGCCAGGCCAGACAAAATAAGAGTTAGGATGAGGAAGAGTAACCAGGAGGGCTGATGTAATAAAACTCATGCTAAAATCAGAATTAGATTTCAGCTCAGATTTTATTTTATGCGCAAAGCTAAAATTGGTGGTCCCACAGGATGCAGCAAGCTAATAATATGAAAATCAATCATGCATAAAAAAAGCACACTAAATTGAAACAGCATGCCTTTTTTTACCCTTGGCCTATTTGTAAGTCAACCCTTGCTAAAAAAAAAACAAAAAAAGCAGTTCCCCAATGTGGCCAGGCCAGCCATGTGGGTTGGCCCGGCAAGTGCTCCCTTCCTCCCAACACATAAAACAGCTCCCAACTCTGGCCAGGCACTCCAGGTCCCAGTCCCTCCTTCCTTCCCTCTCAACTTAGTTCTGCATTATTCATTCTCCTCCAACCCCATTAGGCTTTCCCCGGAGAAAAAAAGCATGCCATGGAAATGAAGAAAGTCCTCCCTCCCCTCCTGGGAGTCCCAGTCAGAGAAGACCCCTCCCCACAGGTTTAATCCCTCACTGATCTCTGACTGGTCCTTTTACTGTCAGTGGAAGGCCCAATCCCCTTTCAAGAGTATTAAAAGGACAGCCTCTAAAAGAGGATTGATTCTTTTCTGACGTGATAGTAAAAGGACCATTCGTAGATCAGTGAAGGAGGAGCCCTGCCAGGAGGGGTATTTTCCAACAGGGGCTCTTGGGAGAGGAGGGTGACTGCCTTCAGTTACATGGCATAGTTTGTTTTCTTTTCCAAGTAGAGTATAATGAGGTTTGGCAGAGGATGACTACCGCTGGACTAAGGTGAAAGGGAGGGAAGGAGGGATTGAGGACCAAAGGGACTGGGATCCTGACTACCTGGCCAGTTGGGAACAGTTTTATATGCTAGGGAGAGAAGGAGGTGCCGATCCAGCCCGTGGGAAGTTTTACACAAGTAAAAACCCATGGTAGGCTTAGTGCTACTTATTACATTGGCCTCCAGATCTGTATAATGATAATGGATGAGACTATATTCAATATCAGCAGACTGATACATTTCCTAGAGCAGAAATCTTCTAATTGTCTTATTTGTTATATTATCTTATTTCGTATATTATATATTGATCCATATGATGATCCATTTGTTGAAAAAATGTTGTAAGCCACCCTCAGTCCTTTGTTAGAATAGGGGAACATATACAACAAAAGTGCAATGTAATGCAATTACCCAGCAGGAAATCATGCAGATTTACAGACTAGAGGAAAAGATTATCAAACAGAATCCTAATAGCATGAAGCAGATAACACTGATGGAATTATTCCACAAGGTATCAATTGATCATATGCAGCAGTCTATCATAAAACTGATCCTATAAGTCTCCTGTGACTAGCTTGGCACTCTAGGTACCAGCTTTGAAGATCTATTTGTCATATCCTCTTATTCAACAGCTTCTTCTTCCCTAGAAGAGGTTTAAAACAGATACTCATTGTTACCTTTGATGGTATTGTGTGCTACTTGACCCTTTGTTTATTGTTTGGTGCTCAATAATCAGTTGCACTTTCTGCAATCATTGGGCCTCATTTTCTAAACATATCGCACGAGGTAAGGGATGTTTCGCATGCAAAATGTCCCTTTTCCCGTGCGATACCAAAATGGGGGCGGAGTCGGCCCTGGAAGAGGAGGAGTCGGGGCGACACCGGGGCCGACTCCGTGAAGACGCCGCGGACGACGAAAAGGTAAGGCCCTTTTCGCATCCGAGTTTGCTCCCAATAGCTACACCTCCTATGGTGGCGCTATTGGGTACGAAACCGGCAGCGATTGCACCGCAATGGTGCGATCACTGCCGGCTAGTGCAGGCCTGCCCCCTGTTTCGGCCCCCTGCCCCTCATCCCCTAAAGTATCGCAGGCCTGCGATACTTTAGAAAATGAGGCCCATTGTTTCTCTGTTTTTATTCTTTTTTTTTTAATGAGAGGTAACTCAGATTATCCAGAAATAATTATTAACCAGAGTGACCCAACTGTTCTAGATAAAAAAAAAATAATAATGTATATTTTAGGGATGTGCATTCATTGAAAATGAATAGTAATCTGAACCAAAGTGAATTTTTTCATTTTGGCTCATTTTACCCAAAACAAATATGTTATCCCCCCCCAAAATCCCCAAAATGTTGGTATTCATTCATTTTAGAAAATAGCATGTACTATTTACTGTTCTCGGTATTTTCTGAATTGAATAAAAATAAAAAAAAATCCAAAAAAAAAAAAAAAAGAATTAAAAAGATACAGAAAAAAAATCCCCGTTTTCCTTTCTTTACCATAGACATTTTGGATCAAATCCAGATAAATGCAAATAAATCATTTGAAATGCATTTTTGTGGAAGATGCTATTTAAAATCATAATATTATGTTGTAAATTGGGTTGCATCTTCTCTCAGACCTATGATTTTGTTTCATTTGTCTTGTTCAGGACTATTTGGACAACATATGATTTTTTTGGGGGGATGGTAACTCATTGAAGATGAACATTAGACATTATTTTTTCTATTTAAAAATAACAAGAACTAGACAGTTCTCTTTAGTCTACTATATTTTCACTTACACTGCTTCTTTTGACATATTATAATTATTCCTGGATATAATTGATAACACTTATTGAAAGTGACCAAGCATTTAATAGCCTCTCTGTTTAATTCTAGAGAAACATGCTATATAAAACAGATCATAAATGTTCAATATGGTAAGCTCAAGTTTTATAATTCAATTAACATTAGACCTAATTTACTGTGTGTCAAAAAGATATTTTAGGTAAATGGCAATTCAAAGCCTTCTAGTGCTTTGAACATTCAGAGAGCAAGGTATACTATTGACCCTATTAAAAAGTATAAATATCAATAAAGCAGCAGGTCTTTCATAAATAGTTTCTGGAACAATTACAAGGCTGAACAATCTACTTTTCTATTATGAATGCTACTGGCATTTAACTTGCCTCAACCACAATAAAAAAAAAAAAAATAGAACGTTGTTAAACATAATACCTTATTGCACAAAAGAAGGTATTACCACTAGACAATAATATTGGTAATAATATTAACCTAAAAGGTATTACTAATGTTTAACTACTTGCAATAAATATTGTAATGGCTATGGCAGGGATGTGTGAAGTTGAACTAGTGGAACCCAAAAATGAATCAAGTAGATTATAGCCTGGTTTGATTCTCACAAATACATGGATTTTGTCATGATCTAGAATGAATTTCAGCACATCTGAAAAATTTCTATAGATCTATGTGAATTTTGCCAGTAGTAGCTTGCCATAAAGTTGATCCCTTCCCGCAGATGCCCCTATTCTCTATCCTTCAGACTTGGCATCTTTATTGGTTCCTTCTCTGTCCCCATGAATTCTCGGCACCTTTACTTCCTCCCATATTTACAGTCTTGTCCCCCATTGTTCACTGTTGCTCCTGTAATGCTTGCCCTATATATATCCCAGATTGGCTTTTCTTTGTCTTTCCTTTCCTTTCCCCACTTCCGGAACAATATATTAATATATCCATCTGACCTTCAACCCAGCAATCTAAGAAACATGCCTCACATTTACACACACAAACGTATTTCTACTTTGTAAAATCAATCTGTAATCTCCAACATCCATAACTCACCAGTATCCACATATACAGTCTGCTCAAACAGCACACATAAGAGCATATGCACCAAAAAACACACATGGACATCATGTTTTTGGGGTGGTAAAGAAGAGTGGGAGTAAAACTTGGGACTCTTCTACAGCTATTCTGTATCATGGTCCGCTAGTGGTCCTTCTTGGTAGACAGCCTCATAAATGACATTGTTGAAACCTTTCTCCTGCTGAAGAATTAAGTAGATTGCATGAGGGATACAGAAAAAAAAAATTAGTAGGACAAGTTCATCTACCTACACTCTCTATCCCAGACTTGATCTGAAAGGCCCTGAGCAAACTGCCTTGTTTGTTGACATGGGAGGATGTTGTATAAATTGTGGGGGTAATTTTCAAAGGAACTTCTTCATGTTTTGTGGGCAGAAGTGGCCTTTTATAAAGCTGCCTGCCTGATGTGCAGAGGCAACATTTTTATTTTGGTTTGTTTATTTGTTTTTTTAAGCCACCTCCACATGTTTCATTAATTTCAAACCAAAAAAATGTTTTTTCTTTCCATTTATTTTTTCATTTCCCATTAACGTTTGATGCTTTGATACTTTTAATGCAACTGTTCCTTGCTTAGATGGCAGGGGGAAAATAGGAATTGGATTCTGGTGACAACCAAGGGCCTCAGTTTTCATGGTCTGGGATACTGTTACACGGTTATAAGAGAAAAAGCACAGGACTGCTTCTACGGCCAGGGCCTAAAGGAAATGATGAACGTGCTTATATGGGTTAACTTGCTGGTGTGGTTTTTACTAGCCTTAACCAATAAGCCGTGACACTTTTGATGCAACTCCAACATTGCTCTCTGCTTCAACGGCAGGGGAAAAGGGGAATTGGATTTAGACAGCAACCGATGAGGACCCCGACTTTTACAGTCTTCAGAACTGATAAGTATGGGGGGTAACCAGCACAGAGCAGCAGGCAGTTACTACCCTTAACAGAAGACATGGGATTGCTACCCTTAACGAACAAGCCTGGATGCTTTTGATGCAACTGCAACATTACTCTCTGCTTTGAAGGAGGGAGGATGGGGGTGAAAGGAAAGAAAAATCTGGATTCAGAGACAACCAATATGAACCATGACTTTTTTATATTCTGGGGTACTGATGCGCAGACATTAAGGAAAAAACACAGGACTGCTTCTACTGCCAAGTCCATAAGTAAAGAACGTCAAGCAAAACTGAACGATACACGGGGGTAACCTGCACGAAGCGGTAAATACTACCATGGGAAGCTTGCTGGACAGACTAGATGGACTATGGGTCCTTTTCTGCTGTCAATTCTATGTTTCTATTTTTCTAGATTAAAGTTAATGGGGAAAGCAATGGAGTCTATTTTGAATTTCAAAATTGGAGTTATCTAATCATTTCTAATGAAACTTGTGAATAGACATTATCAGAAGGGATTAGACTAGAGAACTCCAAGGCACAAAGACTGTAGCAAAGTGGTAGCAAAAGTGGCATGAATAGCCTAAGGCACTCTAAAGGGACAAAGAAGCACCAGCAGTGGCAGGAGTTCTCCAAAGCGTGGAGATGAAAATCTGCAGCAAGAGTGGCAAGAACATCCCTGAGGCTTTAAAAGAGGCACCAATAACAGTGTCATGAACCCACAAAAACAGCAAGAGGGGCAAAGTGGCAACAAGAGTGGCATGAACTTTTTAAGGCATTATGGAGGAATCAAGCAGTAGGGATGTGCATTCGCTTGCAACAAAATAGGAAATAAAGATGATATTTGAATTTTGTTGCTTTTCGGGGGGGGGGGGGGGGGGAGAAAGGGCACATTAAAAAAAAACCTAAACCAACCCCAACCCTTCAAATTTAATTAATTGCAAAACCCCCCCCCCCCCAAGACGTGCCGAAAGTCCCTGGAGGTCCAGCAGGGTCCCGGGAACGATCTCCCCCTCTCAGGCCATCGGCTGCCACAAATCAAAATGGTGCCAGTGGCTCTTTGCCCTTACCATGTGACAGGAGCTACCAGTGCCATTAGTTGACTCCTGTCACATGGTAGGAGCAATGGACAGCTGGCGCCATCTTAAAAAATGCATACAATGGAGGCAGTGCATGCAAATCTTTCTCATGCATAGTCATTGTGGATATCCTGAAAACCTGGCCTGTTTGTGGCACTCGAGGACTGGAGTTTGCCATCACTGCCCTAGAGGGACAAAGCAGCACAAAGAATGCCATGAAGACCCCAACAAACCATGAAAGATGCAATATAGCCACACATTGGAATGAATTCTTTAAGGTGCAGAGGCAACAAGGCTAAATGATAGAAAGACACCCCCCCCCCCCCCCCCAAGGTTGTACATCAGAGTGGCAGCAAGGCAAATGGCAGCAAAACCCATAAGGTGTAGCAAAGGGAACATGGATGGCAGCAAGTCAGAGTAGCAGCATGAACCCCAAGATAGTACATCAGAATGGCAGCAAGACAGAGTGGCAGCAGGCCCCCCCCCCCTTCCCGGCAACAAAACTGAGTTGAAGCAAGATCCCCTTATGTCCTAGATCTTTATTTAATATGTATTGGTACATTTCATTTGATATATATTAATGCCTGTTTATGAATACTACCTCTGTAACCCGTCATTATTTGCTGATTTATAGTTATGAATGTTATTTTTGTAAACCGTTGTGATCTTTACATGGAATGATGGTACATAAAATGTCCAAATATATAAATAAATTAAATAAATATATCAGGGGTATGTCAGAAAGACCCCCAGTGTGGGACATCAGTGGCATGGCAATAAGGAAGAGTAGCAGCAAGAGCCCCAAGTATAGCATCAGGAGCAGGGCATCTAGGCAGAGTGGCAATAGCATCACCAAGATATAGCATCAGAAGCAAGGTAGATAGGCAGAGTGGAAACAAGATAGCCAACCTTCTGCCCTGCCATTTTCTTCTCTTCCCTTTGCTTGCAGTGGAATGATGGAATAAGAAATGGCTACTGGGGTTTTTTATGTCACAATATACTTTACTGATAATGTACCACAGTAATACTCACTGAGTTTCTGTCTGTCACACTTAGGGGCAGATTTTTAAAAAGTACGCGCACGCGTACTTTTGTTCGCGCAACAGGCGCAAACAAAAGTATGCCAGATTTTAAAAGATACGTGTAGCCGCACATATCTTTTAAAATAAAGGGTTGGCGTGCGCAAGGCTGCGCAAAATCGACAGCCTGCGCGAGCCGAGCCACGCAGCCTGCCTCCGTTCCTTCCAAGGCCGCTCAGAAATCGGAGTGGCCCCAGAGGGAACTTTCTTTCCTGCTCCCCCCACCTTCCCTTTCCTTCCCCTAACTAACTCGCCCCCCAGCCCTAATTCCCCCCCCTACCTTTATTTCAAAAGTTACGCCTGCCCAAGGCAGGCGTAACTTGCGAGTGCCGGGCCGGCTGCCGGCGCGCCATGTTCTGGTCCGGAGGCTGCGGCCATGCCCCTGGGCCGGAACCACGGCTGCGGCCACGCCCCCGACACGCCCCCCCCCCCCACCAACACGCCCCCGACATGCCCCCCCCAGGAAAGTCCCGGGACTTACTTGCTTCCCAGGGCTTGTGCGCGCCGCCAAGCCTATGCAAGATAGGCTTGGCACGCGCAGGGGGTGGAAGGGGCAGCTTTTCGGGGGCTACGCATGTATCTTTCATGCGTAACCCTTTGAAAATCTGCCGCTTAGTCTGACTGAGTTTACTTCAGTGCTTAGTACAATGCCAATTTGCCAGGTATTACTCAGTTTTTGTCTGGCTCATAGCTATAGCTATCCCTCACAGTATATGCAAACATTTCTCTCTCTCTCTCTCTCTCTCACACACACACTCACACACACACACACACACAGTGTATGTGTATACACTGCAGATTAACTCTTTTTGCACAGACAAAAACAAAATCTGTGACAGAAAAGATATAGGCAAGGCAGCACTTCTGTTCTTTTTCTGCTAGTCAAGCAGTACACACTGTATAGTCAGAGATTTAAAAAAATCATATCACTGTTTTTTTCACTGACACTGCCCTTTGCTCTGCCCCAATGAATAGCCAAAATGCAGCAGCATCTCTCTCTCTCACTCAAAGTGAGGCAGAACACTGTGGGGTACATTTTAAAACATAGCGCACAGAGGACTTTTATTCGCGCACCAGGCGCAAACAAAAGTACACCGGATTTTATAAGATACGTGCGTAGCTGCGCGTATCTTATAAAATCCGAGGTCAGCGCGTGCAAGGGGGTGCACATTTGTGCAACTTGCGCAGGCCGAGCCCTGCGCGCGCTGCCCATTCTCTCCGAGGCCGCTCCGAAATCGGAGCGGCCTCGGAGGAACTTTCCTTCCGCCTCCCCCCACCTTCCCCGCCCTTCCCCTACCTAACCCACCCCCCCCCGGCCCTATCTAAACCCCCCCTACCTTTGTCGCACAAGTTACGCCTGCTCGAAGCAGGCATAACTTTGCGTGCGCCGGGCCGGCTGCCGCGCGCCATGTTCCGGTCCGGGGGCTGGTCTGGAGGCTGTGGCCATGCCCCCAGAACGCCCCTGGGCCGAAACCACGCCCGTGGCACCGCCCCTGGGTGATGCGCCAACCGCGTCATACCCCCGACACGCCCACCCCAAGAAAGCCCTGGGACTTACGCGCATCCCGGGGCTTTGCATGCGCTGGAAGCCTATGCAATATAGGCTTGGCATGTGCAGGGGCGTTTTAAAAGGTTTACGCGCATAACCCTTTTAAAATCCGGCCCTGTGATTTTAGCAGTGAAAATAACAAAAAGGCCTTTGCCAATGCCAAAATTCCTCTCTCTCTCCTTGTTTTAAGAACCTTTTCTTTGTCTGTAAGAGATCTTTTAAAAATGCAAGCTTATGCTAAGAACTTTCAATGGGAGGATGCCACCATCACTTGATCTAGATTTATTTATTTATTTAACAGTTTTATATACCGAAGTTCTAGTAACAAAGTTACTAATCAATTCGGTTTACATTATAACAATAAAATTGACAGTATATAGAATAATGTCTTACAGAGAACAGGGAAGATTGAACTTGGAAATAAATAAAATAACTTAATGAAAGCAATAATAAATAACTTCAACGGAGCAAAGAGAGTACAATTTAAATACAATATAAAATAGGAGAATATATTTTCGGAATTGACTGTGTCGGGCCTGAGGTCGATTGTTGAAAAGTTCCGAATAGTTATTGGGATTAGGAGAAAGCTTGATTAAACAACCATGTCTTGAGTCTCTTTTTAAAGGTGGGTGTCGATTGTTCCAATCTCAGGTCAGGAGGGAGAGAGTTCCAGAGTTTAGGTCCGGCGGTGGAAAGCGCCAGACCTAAAAAAAAAATAGATACCAGTTATTGGCTAGTAAAAAAAAATACCTTAACTTGAATGGTCCTCCATCCTGTCTTATTACCAACTTCTTCCATCTTGGCTCTAGCCTGGCTGCTACTTCACACAGGCATTGGTTTGTCGCTATAGTTACCAGTCTCACATCAGCACTTTTAAATGTACTCTAGACTCGAATGGAAAAACAAACAAATGAGACAAAAATTTTGGTTTAAATTCATGGACACCTTCCATTTGTTTTGGTGAGCCACAAATTAAATAAAAATGGTCTCATTCATTGCATTTTTCCCATTTGTTGTAAACAAATGTACAATCCTAATGCACGTATGCCATTTTAGTATGTAAGTTTATGCAGATGGAGTAAAAATGTTCGTGGAACAAGGCTGGATATGGGATTGGATTTACACCCACAGAGGCCGATATTCAGCGCCACTTATCCAGAGAAGTTCCGACTTATCTGGCTAAGTGGCACATTTTAAATAGTTGACCACAGTCAGCGGATGCCACTTAGCTGAATAAATAAGTGGTGGGAGGGGAATTGCCAAAAAGAGTTAAGTTAGTTAGATAAGTTATCCAGCTAACTCTGGTAGGGGTGTGCATTCATTTTCGCCGTATTGGCGATCCGCAACATATATTGCACTATTCGTAGTATTCGTGGGGAAGCGAAATGTATCGCGATTCCCCACGAATACACGAATCTTCGCCGAATTATATGGCCACCTAAATAAAAATGTAAACAAACCCCCCACCCTCCTGAACCCCCCCCCCAAGACTTACCAAAACTCCCTGGTGGTCCAGCGGGGGGTCTGGGAGCCATCCCCTGCACTCACACCCTCGGTGCCGGTTTCATCATGGCGCCGATAGCCTTTGTCACAGAGGCTACCGGTGCCATTGGTCAGCCCCTGTCACATGGCCATTGGTGCCATCTTGTGCTCCTACCATGTGACAGGGGATGACCAATGGCACCAGTAGCCCCTGTGACATAATATGGGCAAAGGCTATTGGCGCCATTTTGAGTACTGGCATCGGCCGGCCGGATTGCAGAAGGTCACTCCGGCACCCCCGTTGGACCCCCAAGGACTTTTGGCCAGCTTGGGGGGCTTCCTGACCCCCACAAGACTTGCCAAAAGTCCAGCAGGGGTCCGGGAGCGACCTCCTGCACGCCGGCCATCTGATGCCAGTACTCAAAATGGCGCCGATCGCCTTTGCCCTCACTATGTTACAGGGGCCGACCGTCGGTACCTATGACATAGTGAAGGCAAAGGTGATTTGGGCTGCTTGGGGGGCTTCCTGACCACCACAAGACTTGCCAAAAATCCAGCATGGATCCGGGAGCGACCTCCTGCACGCCAGCCGTCCGATGCCAGTACTCAAAATGGCGCCGATCGCCTTTGCCCTCACTATGTCACAGGGGCCGACCGTCGGTACCTGTGACATAGTGAGGGCAAAGGTGATCGGCGCCATTTGAGTACTGGCATCGGACGGCTGGCATGCAGGAGGTCGCTCCCGGACCCCCGCTAGACTTTTGGCAAGTCTTGTGGGGGTCAGGAGGCCCCCCAAGCAGGCCAAAAGTCCTTGGGGGTCCAACGGGGGTGCCGGAGTGACCTCCTGTACTCCGGCCATCCGATGCCAGTACTCAAAATGACGTCGATAGCCTTTGCCCATATTATGTCACAGGGGCTACTGGTGCCATTGGTCAGCCCCTGTCACATGGTAGGAGCACAAGATGGCACCGATGGCCATGTGACAGGGGCTGACCAATGGCACCGGTAGCCCCTGTGACAAAGGCTATCGGCGCCATGATGAAACCAGCACCGAGGGTGTGAGTGCAGGGGATGGCTCCCGGACTCCCCGCTGGACCACCAGGGAGTTTTGGTAAGTCTTGGGGGGGTCAGGAGGGTGGGGTGTTGTAGTTAATTTTAATTTTAGCTGGGACACGAATATAAATCGCCGTATTAACGCATCGAGCGCCATATGGCCGAATGCAACCTATCTGCTCCCCGACGAATCCGAATCACGAATGCAACGTATGGCGTCCCTCTGCACATCCCTAAACTCTGGTCAGCCCATAGACCTGTTCTAAAGTTAGCCAGATAAGTTTATCCTGCTATCTAGCTGAGCCACACAGAAGCTGAATATGGACCTAAAAATTTATAAAATTTGTCAGTATGCAAGTAAGTGTTTATGAAAAATGTGTGCATACAAGATAGTAAGTATAACTTGTTCAGGGTAATCTTGGTAGGATAGATTTCAAAGGCGACTTATGTGCACAAGCCCACTTTGAAAACTGGTGTAACTTACACATGTTTTTGCCGATTTTCATGCAAAAGCTGTTTGATTATTACCTTTCCTATCCTGTGTAGTGTAAAATGTTGCCTGCTGTGGTGGAGAGAAAGTGTTGCTTAATTGTTGCAGAAACTGATGTAATAGCATAGGAGTTTGTTTGGCCAGGGCTATGAGGGAACGTATCTGATGTAATTGATGTCAGGAATGATGATATGATTTGTGACTTCTCCTAAAAGTATATGCTATGGAAGGGTGATTAAATACCATCAGAGGGAATGGTAAATAAGGATTTCAGGTGTGAGAGAAGGTATCTGTAAGGGAATTGTGTGTGCCTACAAGATAGAAAGACATAAAAGCTGTAGCAGATTCATACAGGTGAATATTTGTATTACTAGATTTTATTCTGAAATGTTTGGAGAGCAGATATGTGAATATGTAGTGAGTTTTAGGATTTTTTTTAAGTAAATGACATGAAGCTTTTATATATATATATGAGAAAAGCAAAAAAGCTTTCTTTTCAGCACTTTTGTTCTGACTGCAGTTAGAAAATAATAGAAAACCCAACACAAATGTCTCTTAGATTGCTTTTGGCTTCATGCCTTTCTTTTGTTGGCATCAGCAATTGGGGAATGCTCTGTGTGATCCCTCTGTTCCATTCCAGATGTTTATGATGACATTGGAAAGGTTATATTTCTGAAAATGGTTGAGAGAAGGAAATAAAATAAGTGAGATATATGAATATTCATATCTGAACTGGGTCATAAATATCCAAACCTGGTGAAAAGAGTGATTTAAGAAGAGAAGTAAATAATTCCGATTTATCCAAATCAATTCACCATTTATCCTGATTCAACTCTGTGAATCAGAATCACCAGTTAGGATAAGATTTGGATATAATCCAAACTGGTTTGCACATTCCTTGGGGTCTAGTTATATAACTGCAAGAAATTTGGTAGCACACATTAACAGACATTTTCATACATTGGGGTAAATTTTAAAAGGAGCGCGCATGGCATACATGTGCGTGCGCTACCCGGCGCACATACATGTACTCCCGATTTTATAACATGTGCGCGCAGGCACGCACATGTTATAAAATCGGGGGTCAGCACGTGTAAAGGGGTGTACAATTGTGCACCTTGCACATGCCGAGCCCACGCCGAGCTGCACTGCCTTCCCCCATTCCCTCCCAGGCCACTCAGAAATTGGAGCGACCTCGGAGGGAACTTCCCTACCCCCCCACCCCACCTTCCCTTACCTTCCCCTACCTCCCCTGTCCTTTCCCCCTACCTTTTTTTTTTCTTTGTTTTATACAAAACTTACTTCAGCCCTGGGGCTGAAGTAAGTTTTGCGTGTGCCAGCCAACTGCCGGGGCGCAATCCCCGGTACAGCAGCAAATATGGCTGCTGTTCCAAGAGCTGGACCCCACCCCCGCTGTCCCCAGACCACTCCACCCTGCCCATTTCCCATCCCCTCACCACCCCTTTTTGCAAGCCCCAGGACTTACGCGTGTCACCGGGCCTTTTTAAAATAGGCCCGGCATGCGTAAACCCAGTTCCACGTGTAACCCTTTTAAAATCCAGTCCGTTATCAGTAAAAAGGCCCCATTATTATCCTATACGTCTCTATGCACACAAGGGGGGGGGGGGAATAGAGCAATATTGTTTTGATTGTTTTGAGATTTTTACAGAGATTTAGCATCTACATTGTCCACAACAAAGGAAAATGCCTTTGGGTTGCATAATTGCACCTAAACGCCCCCCCCCCCCCCCCGGGTACCTTTTGTTAGATTGCAAATGGACTTTATTGTGATGCCCTCAGTGTTAAAATGGAGATATATTTTACAAGTTGTTTGAATATTTAGTGGGTGGACTGAGGTATTTCCTGTAGTCAAAGGCAATGCCAGAACTGTTACTAAGAAACTTTTAACAGAGGACGTAGCATGCTTTGGAATTCCAGAGACAATTGAAAGGGGTAAAACTACTTTAAACACACATGGTTCAGACCCCAGGAATAATGGCCTTATTGAACGTCAAAATCAAGTTCTGAAGAGTAAATTGGCCAAAATCACCCATGAGACCTTCTTGAAATGGTCTTCTGCTCTCCTACTTGCCCTCTTTAGCTTAAGGAATATACCAAATTGAAAACATGGTCTTAGTCTCCATGAGATACTCATGGGCTGCCCTATGCCTGGTCTTATATGCCCAGTCTCCCACTTGTCATGGACTTTGTTCAAGATGAGCTGATTTTGCATTTTGTTTCACAGCTGCATCAGCAAGTCAAGAGGATACATCTGAAGATGGCTCCTGCATTCCAGGATCCCCATGACTCCCAGACATCCAACCAGGTAACTTTGTTTATCATAAAGTATTCCAGAGAAAGACTTTTTGTGGCCTAGGTGAAAAAGCCCATACCAAGTGCTGATGGTCAGCCATTCAGCCTTTAAGTTGCACAGACTTGATCGAGTGCATGCCAGTCACTATAAAAAGACTTACAAACTAGAGCCAGAGATACTAGTGAACCAGCAAGAGGCTACTTTTCTACAGCCAATCAAGGCTGTATCATTGGAGCCCAACAGAGCCACTGTGAACATTAATGATGAAAGAGAGGCATGCCCGGTCCCAGAAGAAGTCAACTTAGCTAGAGCATTGCCTAGTCTTCACTAGTAACTTGAGAAAGCCACTTGTTCCCTGGAGACAAGACCATGTCTGTGCTCTGGCTCCTGATTCTTCTACCTGCTGGATCCTCTGGCCTTCACCTGTACTAGCATCATAATCAGGCTGCCAAGTTGTTCCAATCCATCAGTTCCAGTCTTAACCTTACCCATTGCAGGCTTTGCACCTATTTGCTTGTACTGTGACTAACTTTGCCAACATGTTCACCACCCAACTAATTACTCTCACTCTTATGAACTGGGGGGCTTTTTGTCAGTCACCAGCTCTAAGTGAAGAAAATGACCCTTCGCCCTCTGCTTACTCCAGTCACGTCGACAGATAGCCATGAGCCTGCTGATTTGAGTTTTCAGCTGTGGTCCAACAAAACTACCTCAGTTCCAACCTCAGCTGTGAATAGTTCTGATGACTACCCAAAATGTAATAACATTCTTTATGCATACTCTAATGGAACTGTCCACTTGAATGTAACTTGGAAAAGAATAAGAACATAAGAAATTAACATGCTGGGTCAGACCAAGGGTCCATCAAGCCCAGCATCCTGTTTCCAACAGAGGCCAAACCAGGCCACAAGAACCTGGCAATTACACAAACACCAAGAAGATCCCATGCTACTGATGCAAATAATAGCAGTGGCTATTCCCTAAGACAACTTGATTAATAGCTGTTAATGGACTTCTCCTCCAAGAACTTATCCAATCCATTTTTAAACTCAGCTACACTAACTGCACTAACCACATCCTTTAGCAATAAATTCCAGAGCTTAATTGTGCATTGAGTGAAAAAGAATTTTCTCTGATTAGTCTTAAATGTGCTACTTGCTAACTTCTTATAATGCCCCCTAGTCTTTCTATTATTTGAAAAAGTGTAAATAACCAATTCACATCTATTCTTTCAAGATCTCTCATGATCTTAAACACCTCTATCATATCCCCACCTCAGCCATCTCTTCTCCAAGATGAACAGCCCTAACCTCTTCAGCCTTTCCTTATAGGCAAGCTGTTCCATCCACGTTATCATTTTGGTTGCCTGAGCCTGCGCCCTGCCTGGGACAAAAGGACTGAGACCTACGGAAAGGCTGAGTCCTCTGAAAGGTCGTTCCTCTGTATGGTTGAAAATGCTTGGATCCCCTAGCATGACCTCCTGCTAAAGAAGCACAAGGTCTGTTTCTTATCCTCAGGCAAATCCTATCTAGGTGACCTCACGCGTCACCTAGACAGGATTATAGACAGTGCTGGGGAGGAACCGGCTGTCGTGGTACATGTGGGCACCAACGACATAGGAAAATGTGGGAGAGAGGTTCTGGAAGCCAAATTTAGGATTTTAGGTTGGAAGCTGAAATCCAGAACCTCTAGGGTGGCATTCTCTGAAATGCTTCCTGTTCCACGTGCAGGTCCCCAGAGGCAGGCAGAGCTCCAGATTTTCAATGCGTGGATGAGACAATGGTGCAGGGAAGAGGGATTCAGCTTTATTAGGAACTGGGGAAACTTTTGGGGAAAGGGGAGACTTTTCCAAAAGGATGGGCTCCACCTTATCCAGAGTGGAACCAAGCTGCTAGCACTAACTTTCAAAAAGGAGATAGAGCAGCTTTTAAACTAGAACAAGGGGGAACGCCGACAATCACTCAGCAGTGCATGGGTCAGAGAAATGTATCCTTGGAGGATACTAATGAAACAGGAGAGTTAGGGCATCCCAACAGAGAGGTTCCATTAAAAGCAAACATAGTCCATGTGCCTATATGTAAAAAATCACTGAAGCTAATGATTTCCGAATTATCCCTAGCAACTGAAAAGCAGGTTGTTAATACAAACAAAAAACACACTTTGAAATGTCTGTATGCCAATGCCAGAAGTCTAAGAAATAAGATGGGAGAGTTAGTGTATAGCAGCAAATGATGAGATTGACATAATTGGCATCACAGAGACTTGGTGGAAGGCGGATAACCAATGGGACAGTGCTATATCAGGGTACAAATTATATTGCAATGATAGGGAGGATGAACTTGGTGGGGGTGAGGCACTTTATGTCCGGGAGAGTATAGAGTCCAACAGGATAAAGATCATACAAGAGACTAAATGCTCAGTAGAATCTATATGGGTAGAAATCCCATATGTGTTAGGTAAGAGTATAATGATAGGAGTATACTACCGTCCACCTGGACAAAATGGTCTGACAGATGATGAAATGCTTAGAGAAATCAGGGAAGCTAACCAATTTTGCAGTGCAATAATAATGGGAGATTTCAATTACCCCAATATTGACTGGGTAAATGTAACATCAGGACTTGCTAGAGACATAAAGTTCCTGGGTGTAATAAATGACTGCTTCATGGAGCAATTGGTTCAGGAACCAACAAGAGAGGGAGCTATTTTAGATTTAATTCTTAGTGGAACGCAGGATTTGGTGAGAGAGGTAACAGTGGTGGGGTCACTTGGCAACAGTGATCATAACATGATCCAATTTAAACTAATAACTGGAAGGGGGACAATAAATAAATCTGCAGCTCAAACACTAAACTTTCAAAAGGGAAACTTTGATAAAATGAGGAAAATAGAAAAAAACTGAAAGGTGCAGCTGCAAAGGTTAGAAGTGTTCAATAGGCATGGACATTGTTTAAAAATACAATCCTAGAGGCGCAGTCCATATGTATTCCACACATTAAGAAAGGTAGAAGGAAGGCAAAACGATTACCGTCATGGTTAAAAGGTGAGGTGAAAGAGGCTATTTTAGCCAAAAAAAATCCTTCAAAAATTGGAAGAAGGATCCATCTGAAGAAAATAGGATACAACATAAGCATTGTCAGGTTAAGTGTAAAACATTGTTAAGACAGGCGAAGAGAGAATTTGAATTGAAGTTGGCCATAGAGGCAAAAACTCATAATAAAAACTTTTTAAAATATATACGAAGCAAGGAAACCTGTGAGGGAGTTGGTTGAACCATTAGATGACAGAGGGGTTAAAGGGGCTCTTAGGGAAGATAAGGCTATTTCAGAAAGACTAAATGAATTCTTTGCTTCTGTGTTTACTAATGAGGATGTTGGGGCGATACCAGTTCCGGAGATGGTTTTCAGGGTTGATGAGTCAGATGAACTGAACAAAATCACTGTGAACCTGGAAGATGTATTAGGCCAGATTGACAAACTAAAGAGTAGCAAATCACCTGGACTGGATGGTATGCATTCTAGGGTACTGAAGAAACTAAAAAATGAAATTTCTGATCTATTAGTTAAAATTTGTAACCTATCATTAAAATCATCCATTGTACCTGAAGACTGGAGGGTGGCCAATGTAACCCCAATATTTAAAAAAGGCTCCAGGGGTGATCCGGGTAACTATAGACCAGTGAGCCTGACTTCAGTGCCAGGAAAAATAGTGGAAACTATTCTCAAGATCAAAATCATAGAGCATATAGAAAGACATGGTTAATGGAACACAGTCAACATGGATTTACCCAAGGGAAGTCTTGCCTAACAAATCTGCTTCATTTTTTTTGAAGAGGTTAATAAACATGTGGATAAAGGTGAACCGGTAGATGTAGTGTATTTGGATTTTCAGAAGGCATTTGACAAAGTCCCTCATGAGAAGCTTCGAAGAAAACTAAAAAGTCATGGGATAGGAGGTGATGTCCTTTTGTGGATTACAAACTGGTTAAAAGACAGGAAATGGAGAGTAGGATTAAATGGTCAATTTTCTCAGTGGAAAAGGGTAAACAGTGGAGTGCCTCAGGGATCTGTACTTGGAGCAGTGCTTTTCAATATATATATAAATGATCTGGAAAGGAATGCTATGAGTGAGGTTATCAAATTTGCGGATGATGCAAAATTATTCAGAGTAATTAAATCATAAGCGGATTGTGATACATTACAGGAGGACCTTGCAAGACTGGAAGACTGGGCATCCAAATGGCAGATGAAATTTAATGTGGACAAGTGTAAGGTGTTGCATATAGGGAAAAATAATCCTTGCTGTAGTTACACGATGTTAGGTTCCATATTAGGAGCTACCACCCAGGAAAAAGATCTAGGCATCATAGTGGATAATACTTTGAAATCATCGGCTCAGTGTGCTGCAGCAATCAAAAAAGCAAACAGAATGTTAGGAATTATTAGGAAGGGAATAGTTAATAAAATGGAAAATGTCATAATTCCTCTATATCGCTCCATGGTGTACAATTCTGGTCGCCGCATCTCAAAAAAGATATAGTTGCGATGGAGAAGGTACAGAGAAGGGCAACCAAAATGATAAAGGGGATGGAATAGCTCCCCTATGAGGAAAGGCTGAAGAGGTTAGGGCTATTCAGCTTGGAGAATAGACGGCTGAAGGGGGATATGATAGAGTTCTTTAAGATCATGAGAGGTCTTGAACGGGTAGATGTGAAATAGTTATTTACACTTTCGAATAATAGAAGGACTAGGGAGCATTCCATTAAGTTAGCAAGTTGCACATTTAAGATTAATCGGAGAAAATTCTTTTTCACTCAACGCACAATAAAGCTCTTAATTTGTTGCCAGAGGATGTGGTTGGTGCAGTTAGTGTAGCTGGGTTCAAAAAAGGTTTGGATAAGTTCTTGGAGGAGAAGTCCATTAACGGCTATTAATCAAATTTACTTAGGGAATAGCCACTACTATTAATTGCATCAGTGGCATGGGATCTTCTTAGTGTTTGGGTAATTGCCAGGTTCTTGTGGCCTGGTTTGGCCTCTGTTGGAAACAGGATGCTGGGCTTGATGGACCCTTGGTCTGACCCAGCATGGAAATTTCTTTTGTTCTTATGTTCTTAAGCGGAGACTCGCCCCACTTGTTGGCCATTTTCTCCAACTCACTCCCAAACAAGAGCGGGCCTTCAAAGGGCAACTTCATAAGGTTAGCCTTGGAGGTCACATCGGCTGACGAATTTCTCAGCCATAACTGACACCTGGCTGCTTTTTCCGAGGCCACCCCTCTGGCTGAGGTGCAGACCAAATCGCAGCCCGCAGCTGCCAAAAAATGCAGCTGCTGGCTCCATAAATGCCCTGGAATTCATTCCAGATTCATCTACCTCCTGAGAGAGATGAGCATGCCACCAGAGAACGACAAAAAGCTATCTGCAAAGTCATTGCCACTGCTTCAAATCACACTGGAGAAGCTTTCCACATAGAAGATGCTGAGGAAGAAAAGGCCCTCTTACGTGTTAGTAGCAATCAATACTGACGTGCAGAGGGAACAGAAACATCCCTGTTCCTTCAGCCCTCAATTATATCAGAGGCTCATAACCTCCTAACTTAGAAGACATCAAACACTATTTCTGAACATCACCATCAGTTTCACCTAATAGCGACTCTGTACAGGGAGCCAGTGAAGATCCTTTAACACAGGAGTTGGGATCACACCTACCCCTGCCACTAATGATGTGACATTTTATCCGAGCAGCAATAAAGCTGATGCAATACAGGAACGCTGGAGATCACACAGGGCCCTCCTTTAGGATTCTTGTGGGTCTAGTTCATCTGGGCTTATCTACTATTATATGATTCCTGCTTGATGTTGTATCCTCAAAGTCCAATTTTTGATCAATATGTAAATTGGTCCTCTTTGATGCCCACTGATATCTATCAAAATATAGAGGTAATAATGATTAAAAGAGTGGGGGAAGAGGGTTCCTAAAGGAAAATTTATAAGTAGGAATAAACTGAAGAAAATCATGGTATCCAAGGAAAGTGTTAGCAGAGTGGACCCCTGAACCGAAGCGAGGTTGGCGCCACCTATAGGAGGGAGCCCCCTATATATCCTCATCATTGGTAGGTGGGTGCTGGCGAAGTGGAGACCCAACAGGACCTTCACCTATACCAACCCTCTTTCCCCCCAGGTTGAGTCCTTGGGTCCCGGGGCCAGCAGGACTTAGGTGTGGGTCTCCAGACGAAGGCAATACCTTGAAAGAGAACGGCAGAGGCATAGTCAGATGTACCAGAGATCCGGGTTGGCAGCAGGCAATGGAATCCAGGGACTGGCCGAAAGGCAGGCAGCTAGGACGAAGAGACAGTGAGCAGGTCGGAGGTCAGAGCAGGCAGCGAACAGAGCAGAATCCAGGGACGAACTGAGTCAAAACCAGAAGAAAGCCAAGGGGGAACAAGGAGCTGGAGCAGGAGTGGGATCACGACAGGGAACCAGGAATAGGATGATGGACAGGAACCAGGAACAGGATCACAGACAGGAACCAGGAGCAATTCTCTCTCAGGGCTGAGTGGGACCTGTTGCTGAGGTGAGAGAGTGACACAGCTGGGCTTAAATTTTCAAAAATATATGTGTAATTCCCTAAACAACTATGCAAGAAGGAAGGGTGGAACAACTTCCTTCTCCAAAAACAAAAGGTTTCCAAAAGGACATGTTAAGGTTAAGGTACCCTATCTTCTTTTCCTTATCCCAAGCCTCATCCTTAGAGGCCCAAGGGACCTTCACTAGGTAAACCAAACAAAAACAGGAGATAGCATAGTGGCATGCTCGTCCTACAAAGGATAACTAAAAGTTTCACATCCTAAGATGGTGGCAGAAGTTTATATGCTCTGAGGGCTCACCATCTCAGGCTCGCTCATGGGGTAGCTAAAACTCACAATAGTCCCCTGTAGCAAATGGAACAATCCTCTTTAGTAGAGATCCTTTGGATTACTACATAGATCATAAAACTTTTGTGCTTCATGGGGTCCATGGAAAATAGTGGGTATGATGGCCATATCCTGTTATTTCCTGTGGGCCCAGTAAAACCTCATTCATACATGATGCTCCCTTATTTATATAAAAGGGTGCGATAATTTTAGCAATACCCTTAGGGGTAGATTTTCAGACGAGCGCGAATAGCCTACTTTGTTTGCGCTCCAGGCGCAAACAAAAGTATGCTGGATTTTAGTAGATACGCGCGTAGTCGCGCGTATCGGCTAAAATCCTGGATCGGCGCGCGCAAGGCTATCGATTTCGTATAGCCTGCGCGCGCCGAGCCGCGCAGCCTACCCCCGTTCCCTCCTAGGCCGCTCCGAAATCGGAGCGGCCTAGAAGGGAACTTTCCTTTGCCCTCCCCTCACCTTCCCCTCCCTTCCCCTACCTAACCCACCCGCCCGGCCCTGTCTAAACCCCCATCCTACCTTTGTCGGGGGATTTACGCCTCCCAGAGGGAGGCGTAAATCCCCGCGCGCGAGCGGGACTCCTGCGCGCCGGGCCGCGACCTGGGGGCGGGTACGGAGGGCGCGGCCACGCCCCCGGACCGCCCCGGGCCGTAGCCACGCCCCCGTACCCCGCCCCCAAAACGCTGCCGACACGCCCCCGAAACGCCGCGACGACCCGGCCCGCCCCCCCGACACGCCCCCGACACGCCCCCCTCCGAGAACCCGGGACTTACGCGAGTCCCGGGGCTCTGCGCGCGCCGGGAGCCTATGTAAAATAGGCTTCCCGGCGCGCAGGGGCCCTGCTCGCGTAAATCCGCCCGGTTTTGGGCGGATTTACGCGAGCAGGGCTCTGAAAATCCGCCCCTTAGTAATGTGTTGAGGGACTATCTTACATGCACATTAAGGGGTGAATTATTAAAATGTTTATGCGCATAAAAATGAGCATATACATGCATAAGTAGTCTCTACTCGTGTATTCTGTATTTAAAAAAAAATAACAAATATGTCCATATTTTCACTTTTGTAAGAAGAGAGTAGTCTGGGTCGGGGCCAACATGTACACCCGTACGATGCTATTTTAAGAGACAGACATGTACATTTGCCAACTTGTGTAATTTTACACCTACTAATTATCTGATGTAGGTGATATTAAGGGGCGGATTTTAAAAGGGGGCTTGAAAAAATGGGTGGGGAGTGGGCGGGGCTGGAGCCTCCAGGCACAGCGGCCATTTGCCCGGAGGCAAGGCGCAACTTAAAAATTAAAGGTAAGGGGGGGTTTAGGTAGGGCTGGGGGCAGGTTAGGTTGGGGAAGGGAGGGGAAGATGGGGGGGTGAAAGGAAAGTTCCCTCCGAGGCCGCTCCGATTTCGGAGCGGCCTCGGAGGGAACGGAGGAAGGCTGCACGGCTTGTCGCGCGAAAGTTGCACAATTGTGCACCCCCTTGCGCGCACCGACCTTGGATTTTATAACCTGTGCGTGGCTGTGCGCGCACGTTATAAAAGCGGGCATAGATTTGTGCACGCCGTGTTGTGCGCACAAATCTTACGCCCACGCGTAGTGTTTTTAAATCTGGCCCTAAGTGTGTTTCTTGTGTAGTACTGACTGGGGTGGGAGCCCTGGGTAAACTGGAGGAGTTCAAACTGAAGAAACAGAAGGGTCTCGGTGACCTGGAGAAGGACTGAGTGAACTGTTAGACTAATTGGGTTAAACTGGAAATTTCCCTTGATGCGCACATGTTTTAAAATGCACCAATTTATGTGCATGAGTGCTACTTTATTTTCACACATAAAATATATTTTTAAAATAGGTAGGAAAATACACATGTTCAGGTAGGAAAAGTACACATGTTCAGTACATCTTTCAATGCATTGCATGTACTTGCACGTATGCTACATACACCATTTAATGTTGCAGGGTAGAGAAAAGTATATTTTATAATTGCAAATATATCATAGGCACTGGTTATACAATACTGGCAAAGATCTGCTCATGGCTTTATACACGTAGAGACGCCCCAACACACATTTGTTTGAAAGTTATCCCCCCTGGCTTTAGTGCATAGCATACTGTGTTTAGTATGCACTAATAGCCTTAAGAAACATGTTAAGGTTTTAGCAAAGGCTCCTAAATTATTATCATGATTTGTATAGTACATAAGAGATATATGCATCGCTGTACAGAGATATACAGAGAAAAGTCCCTATTCCTTGTAGCTTACTATCGAAGCAGCAACAAAAATACATAAGAGAATTTGAGCTAAGAAGAAGACAATGAATGAAAATAATTACAGTTGGTGTTTATTGGTAGGATGAATTGAAGAAAGAGTAAGTTGATTTGAGTATTGCTGCAAAGACTGAGGCCTCTTAAAAATCTGCATTAGAAACAATTGGTGGATAAGCTGAAAAGGATAGCGGGGTAGGTCATTTAAAGGCAATATCAAATTAAAACTGAATTTGTGAATTGAATAAGAAATTAAGGGGGTAGTTTTTGCTGCATTTGGCCAGCTCATGGGCTGCTTTTGTGAGCCGCCACACTCACCCAAAGCTGCCAACGCCAGAACCTGCTAGATGGCGGGGAAGCTGCCGCCAGATTGTTCCCAGGGGCTTTCCCCTAGTCTTAAAGGCCCTGCGGTAGGAGCGTGCTTGAGCCGATGCCGGCAAGATGACATAACACGGCTGGGAATTTAAAAACCCCGGGTGTGCTACAGACCGATGCCTGAGCAACAGGTTGCCTTCATCCTGCAGTGATAGTTGCTGCTCTGGAGTTCCTGTCCCTGCATTCCTGATCCTGCCTATTTGATCCTGAGTTCCAGGACTTGTTTCCAGCATCTCTCCAAGCCCTGCCTGCATTGCCTCTTTAAACCCAGCCTGCTTTGTCCCTCCTGCTCTGTTGTTTTCGTCCCTCCCAGTGTCTTTATATGCCTAACCTTGGACTGACTAACTGATTTGACCATAGCCTGAACTCTGACCATCCTAGCCAGGTGTATGCCTCTGACTATATCCTGAGCTCTGACCATCCTTGCCAGCCACCTGCCATTGACCTCAGCCTGAACTTTTATTCTTGCCAGCTGGCTTGCCTCTGACCTCAGCCTGGTCCTCAACCATCCTTGTCTGCTGTCTGCCTCTGAATTAAGCCACAGATCACAACTTACAACCTACTGAAAAGACATGGATAAAGTCATCCAAGTAAAGTTACCAGGATATCTTTATATTTAAAACAGCTATATTCAGAAAATAGCCAGTTAAATTAAAAAAAAAAAGAAAAGATACAAGCAAAAATATCTTTTGGGCCAATAGGCGCAAGTCCACCACCGAATCTCCCAAAATAAAAATAAATTTCTATGCATAGCAGCCCAAAGTGACCTTCACCCTGATATTAAAATTGAAGTTCTTGCTCTAGGTCCCCTCCTGCCCTCAGCTCACACCCTCCCACCCTACTCAGTCCCCCCCCCTCCCCAAAGAAAACCCCAAAAAACCCCAACCCTCTAACACTTGCTGGAGAAGTAGAATTGTTCTACTTTGGCTGCATCCTGCATTGCTCTGACAGCAATGTTGGTAGCCAACATATCTTAAGGTGTCCAGAAAAACCCATGTGAATAGGATATCTAAATCTCTAAAGGTTTCCAATCAAATGAAATAAAGGCAACAATTCAGTAAGAGATTAATAGTCATGAAACAGACATCCAGGTACCTTTGAACACATTTTAGCCAAAAAAAAACTTTTCAGATTTAGTAAAGTGATTTCACAGGGCAGTGAAAACTGTTAATGTTCTCATCTTTATCTGCTATTTTATTTTCATTCTAAGTTAAATTTCTTTGTGCCAAAAGTCACTGACTGATTGATAAATTAACTGCTTTAACTTTTAGCTGATTTTCTTCTACTGTCTTCTTTCTACAAGAGGCCATGATATGAGATTTCAGGGGACAGATTCAGGAAAAAGAAAATATTCCTTCAATGAAAGGGTAAAGTATGGAGTAGTGCCACAGTAGAGATAGAGGTAGTAAAATAAATATTAAAATCACATCATCATCATGGCCAACAGCAGATGATTATAGCGATAGGACATTCTCTGCCGGACAGACTTGTACAAGACCATGCATTCAGCTGCTATGCACCAAAAGTCTAGAACAAGAAACTGATTCCCATATGCCTCGAGCTGTGCCTCACTTTCTGGAAGATAGACTGCCGTGCTCAGTCAAGCCTTCCCCTAGATTCCACAGCAAAGACCATCGCTTTTGTTGCGAGAGAGGGGGAGAGAACACTACAGGAAAAAAATTCTTGCAGTACTACTAGTAAATTTGACTCGGCTCCTATTGAAAGCAACTCTTGATTAAGGCTATTGTAATTGCTTGATTTAAATTTGTATATATTCCAGGCTGAGGCCATTCTTGGGGGAAAAAAAAGGTGAAATATCAAATGTTTATGAAATGAATGAATGAAGGAATACACTAAAATAAATAAATATATACATAGAGGAGATCAAGAAGGATCTACAGTATGGCAGCGGTAAGAAAAATTGGTAAACTGGATGAGACATGAGGTCCTTATTTGCAATCCATTTCTCTGTTTCCATAAATCACAGGAAATTAACTTGGTTCTAACCCCTGCTGAGTAAGTATTTAACAGTAGCTTTCTTTGTCCTGAGCTGTAGCCAGTAATTGAAGATCCTTACTAGTTAGAAATAATGAAGGATTAACTGCATGACTGCAGCCATATAGCCATTATAAGTTATCAGGTAAAACACAGTATATTCTAAAATTAGGCACCCACCTCTGCCTCAACACTTGCATTCTGCAGACCTTCTCAAAAATAATAATACCTAAGCTATTAGAAATAGAAAGCAAATCGAAAGTATGAGGTATTTTTAATATTTAGTAAGCATTTTGTACAAAGTGTATATTTCTGGTCAATAAAAAAAGTGGTTTTCTTTTTTTTCACATATCTATTGAGTGAAAGACTAGAAGCAACTTAACTTTTTGCTATCCTACTGGGATTGATATATCAAAGTCTGAAAGAAACTGTGAAATTAAAATCTTTTCCTTCATAGGGCCCCATTGGGATTCCTAAGAAAAAATATGTCCTAGTTGTTACATCAGTACGGCATAGAGTAGAGAAATGTAACACCTTTGTCATAACACCTCCACTAGGGGCTACTGTACTGGTTTGTTTCCTGTTTGCATTTTTATTAGTGATGGCCCCGAGAGCGGGAGATCGCTCCCGGGACTTCCACTGGACCACCAGGTACTTGTAAAAAGTTGTTTTTTTTTTTGGGGGGGGGTTCGGAAGGGTGGGGGAAAACTAAGGGAACAGTTTAAAGGGTCGGGTGGGTTTTTTTGTTTATCGGCTCAGGCGCAGCCAATAAACAAAACCGCGATCGGGGCCGCACAAAAAAAATTAACGATGTGAATTGGAACCGTTTCCCATCTCTACTAAGTATCATCACAGGGAGTAGAGAGAAGAATTTGAGGGTACCATTCTGGATGCTCAACAGTAAACAATTAGGGAGGTTCTTACAAGGTACACAAGAGAGGAAAATAGAAGTTTGAGAGTTCAAAATCATGCATATGGGTCTCTGGTATTTCATAGTAAATTGGGAAGAAGATCTCATGTTTCATAGTCTACCCAGGAAGATTTCACATTCTACCCTAAGATTGAAGAAAGGATCCTGAGGGATAGATCAAGGAATCAATGAACCACCGTTACATAGATTTGCTATTTTGATTTATGGAGATGACCTGAGACAGACGTACTCAGTGCCATATTTTTATGTTTGAACAAATTACTACTGTACAGATTTATTGGAACATGAGCTTTGAGTATAGCGTGTTTATTGGCACTCAAAAGATTGCCATACTGAATTAGACAAAGGTTCTCAAGCCCAGTATACTTTTCCACTAAAGAACAGACATTTTATGCTTAGAGCCTTTGAGATTTATTCTTCCCTCTTCCCCTGTGAAGGACTTTTAAAACTGGGATTGAAAGACAGACAAATGTGATGCCAGAAACTTAGCCCCAATTTTGAATGTATCCTGTGACTCACTGAGGAAAGACCCAACTATGGCCTTTGCTCCTTCCCACATGTGAGGGGCAAAAGCTAGTCTGCACCATTTTGGAAAATAGCATTGACTAGGCCCAGAGCTAGGGGATGCCCAGACGCTTCACCCATCACCAATGAAGATTTTAAAGGTTGGAATGAAGGGGTACTAGCCAGAAGAGGGTTTTTTTTGCAGGGTGGAGGTTTGGGGAAGGAGACCCTACTTGGGTTCTCTGTAAATGGAAAGGAGGAAGCAGCTATAGATATATGTTAGTTACTATAAACATTTCATTAAACATCATTCTTTGTAAGGTTCATTTGAGATGTGGTTTTTTTAAATCTAAATTTGGTTTGTTAGATGGTTTTGATTCAGTTTCTATAGCCAAACTGAAAAAACCTCACATAAAATAAAAAAATCCTAAACAAAAATAAAAAAAAATAACCACTAAAAAAGAAAGAAAAATAACTAGGCTCTCAGCAGCTTGGCTGATCATCTTGGGCCAAAAAACTGCCCTGAGTCAGACCCGGTACCAAGGACTATCCCTAAATTGGGCCAAGCACCAAGGCTAGCATCAGGCTGGGTCTGTGTTAGGGTTAGGCCTTAGTGCTGACTTGGACTGGGGGCAGGCCTCAGCATCAAACCCCAGCCATGAACGAAGTCTCACTGCCGAGGCTATCTCTGAGCCAAGTCTGGTGCCACGACCTAGGCCTGGGGCTGGGGCTGGTAATGAGACCTATCCCTGATGCTGAGGCATAGATTTGGACCTAGTCCCAGGACCTGCCTGAAGTAGGTCATGGCCAGGTCACTAAAAAGTTTAGGGGATAAAATACTCCCACCCTGGCTCTCTCTTATCCATCCTGGCACCAATGCTGGTGGTAGAAGTGATGCCACTGCCCTAGTCACTCCTGCCCACATCCTAGTGTATGAAAAAGGGTGCCATATGCCTAAGATGGCAGCAAAGTGACACCATTTAATGCCTTCCTTCAGTGGTGGCCAGCACAATTTTGGTATATGGCCTGTATATTTCTATGGACTGTATCAGAAAGACACCATCAACTCTGGAGGAAGGAGCCAAAGAAATGTCACTCAGATGCATTTTGTACATTTGGTAAGAATAAATGCAAATTTCTGGTAAATAATTAATCTATCTGCGGTCTTGCAAATCCTGCAGGTACTTTTTTCCTCTGGGGATTTTCTACAATAAGCAAAGCAAAATTACTTGAGTCTTTTTGTTTTCACCCATTGCCCATTCAAAAGTACCCAAAGTAGCATCTGCCTTTTGCATGGGTATGTTAAGGCAAAAATCATGTGCAGATTTAAATATGCAAAACTATCTGCTGAGTTGCCTCCCAAACCTAACCATGGGAAACAGCTGTAATATGTCAGTGTTGACATATGTGCATGCTTTTACCCGAGAAGAGAGTGGGGCAATAATCAAACAGCCCATTTTTCAGATGAAACAGTGTTTTACATACAGAAACGGCTTTCATTATTGTTCTCCACAGTATTATACACTGAATGCCCTTTTCTGTTTTAAAACAAATACAAATGCCAGAATTGTAACGTCCCCATCTTTATATGTCTGCACTGCTGTTTAGAAGCATGATGCTATCTGTGAACTGTGGAACATGAAGTCTAATGAGTGGTTTTCTGTTTCTCTGTCTGAGACTTCATCAACCTAAAGATGAACTATTTTTCCTTGATAGTCTTGTTACAGAGAAAATAACTTCAAAGGCATGATTTTCTAAAGAACCTAACTAGATTTTGTAGCATGTTAAGGAAGTAAAAGAAAGCAGCTTAACTGTGGGGTTTTTTTTTGTTTGTTTTTTTTTATTAAGTAGTCTTTTCCAACAGCACATAAGAGAAACGCTCAAGGCCTAAACATCTGAACTCTGTTACACCATTCAATGGGAAGAGATGAGGCCATATTTGGGCAGAAACTTATTTGCATGCCTTATTCAGAAATTTACAACTCTTTGCAGCCATTTCACTGTGCTGAGGGCTGAAGTTTTATTTATTCTGGCTGGCAAGAAGTAATGCCTACTGTGCACATAATAAAAACAATCTTTCATACTGATCATTTTTTAAAGCTTGCTTTTTTTTCCCCCCATCCAAATTACTTTGCTTTTTCTACATAAATAAAAACTGTACGATATGTAAAAAGGAGCCTTAGAGAGAAAGAACAATTCAGTAATTATTCATCTCCAATGCTGTCTCACTCCATGGTTTTGCCTCAGGTTGCCGCCATAACACCTGATTGGCCCTGTTAAATTATTTGAGTATTTAAAGGGGGTGCAGTGCTCCTGTGCTGTCTCTGTTATGTACCCAGTATTTCTAACTGCTCCACAGCTGAAACTCTTTTGGTGATACATTGCTGGCTATTTCACCAGGTTCTTGTGTTATTTCTTGGCTATTGCAACGTACAGTCTGTAAAGAAACATCTAAAAATGTAACAGAAGAGTATAAAATAGGGGTGATATGCTTGCTCTCCTTCCTTAGTCACAGATTAAACCTCTTTATTCTACTTATTCCATCACTTCGAAATTCAACAACCTATCAACTTCCTAATTTCTCATATACTCTTCTATCCTTCCTGTTATATCATGCAGTTAAATGGAAGAATTTCCAGCATGAGTTGTGCTCTGACTCTTCAAAGATCTAGGGAGTACTGTTTCTGTTGGATATTAAATATTCTCTTAATTTAAAAAAATGCTTTTCGAAACACTGTCAATGGCTGCAATAAAAATTGAAAGCCAATAGGTTAGTTTTTACTGAAAAAAATAAAAAACTGAAACTAAATGGTATTAATGCCAAACATACAATAAAAGGGAAGGAGATTTCATAAACCACAAATGCATTTTTTTTAATCAACATAAGTGATGAGCCAAATAAATAAACCCAAATATCACAACTCCTTGCCACAGAAAAGAGAAGTCTCTCTTTCCCCCTGCCCCTATTTTCTGTCCCATCTAATGTTTTTAATGTATTTCTTCATCACATTTTTCACCTGCCTTATACATGTAGCTCTAGGTGAGTTACAAAACTACTTAGGGTCATAATATATCCCATTAAATCAAATACAAATAACTCATAGACAACACCACCAACTGATAACACTAATTAACCAACCTCAAAACATAAACCATAAAACTAAATGAACATTGTTGCGTCCGTCGGTCTCAGATGGCTTTGACCTCTGTGCCTCACTTTTCTTTCTGCACTCCCCGCTAACCTTGGGAAGATGGCTACCACTGCATCTGCATGCCGCTCTCTCCGATGTCCCTGGAATGGCTTTGGCAAGGCTATTGGCCATGTTTCTCCTGAGGGCCTCCTAGGGTGTGTGCGTGCATGCCACCCACTAGGGGTGTGCATTTGCTTTTGCCGTATTGGCGATCCACAACGTATACTGCACTATTCGTAGTATTCGTGGGGAAGCGAAACGTATCGCGATTCCCCACGAATACACGAATATTCGCCGAATTATACGGCCACCTAAATAAAAATTTAAACAAACCCCCCACCCTCCTGAACCCCCCCAAGACTTACCAAATCTCCCTGGTGGTCCAGCGGGGGGGGGGTCCGGGAACCATCCCCTACAGTCACTCACACCCTCGGTACTGGTTTCATCATGGCGCCGATAGCCTTTGTCACAGGGGCTACTGGTGCCATTGGTCAGCCCCTGTCACATGGCCATAGGCGCCATTTTGTGCTCCTACCATGTGACAGGGGCTGACCAATGGCATCTGAAGCCCCTGTTACATAGTATGGGCAAAGGCTATCGGCGCCATTTGAGTACTGGCATCGGACGGCCGGAGTGCAGGAGGTCGCTCCGGGACCCCCGTTGGACCCCCAGGGACTTTTGGCCAGCTTGGGGGGGCCTCCTGACCCCCACAAAACTTGCCAAAAGTCCAGCAGGGGTCCGGGAGCGACCTCCTGCACGTCGTCCGTCCAATGCCAATACTCAAAATGGCGCCGATCGCCTTTGCCCTCACTATGTCACAGGTACCGACGGTCGGCCCCTGCGACTTAGTGAGGGCAAAGGTGATCGGCGCCATTTTGAATACTGGCAGCAGATCGCCTATGCCCTCACTATGTCACATGGGCCGACCGTCGGTACCTGTAACATAGAGAGGGCAAAGGCGATCGGCGCCATTTTGAGTATTGGCATCGGACGGCCAACGTGCAGGAGGTCGCTCCCGGACCCCCGCTGGACTTTTGGCAAGTCTTGTGGGGGTCAGGAGGCCCCCCCAAGCTGGCCAAAAGTCCCTGGGGGTCCAACGGGGGTCCCGGAGAGACCTCCTGCACGCCAGCCGTTCGATGCCAGTACTCAAAATGGCGCCGATATCCTTTGCCCATACTACGTCACAGGGGCTACCGGTGCCATTGGTCAGCCCCTGTCACATGGTAGGAGCACAAGATGGCGCCGATGACCATGTGACAGGGGCTGACCAATGGCACCGGTAGCCCCTGTGACAAAGGCTATCGGCGCCATGATGAAACCGGCACCGAGGGTGTGAGAGTGCAGGGGATGGGTCCTGGATCCCCCCGCTGGACCACCAGGGAGTTTTGGTAAGTCTTGGGGGGGTCAGGAGGGTGGGGGATTGTAGTTAATTTTAATTTTAGCTGGGACACGAATAGAAATCGCCGTATTAACGCATCGGGGCGCCATACGGCCGAATGCAATGTATCTGCTCCCCGACGAATCCGAATCACGAATGCAACATATGGCATCCCTCTGCACATCCTACCACCCACGTCTTTATCCATGTCATGGCGGAAACCTTGGGGGCATCCCCCTTGAGTGACATCACGCCATCCAGGTATTTAGCCTGCCCTTCGTTTTCTAACAATTCGAGTTAGCAAGGATTAGAATGCCTCCAGTCTGAGCTACTCTGCCACTTCCGTGCTGCTGCTGGAAGCTCTCTCTGCCCTTCGAGGTATTTCATCTAACCTGGGTACCGCTCCTCAGGAGCCCTTTGCTTTCTTTCAGGTGCCTATCTGGGATACCAGGTACTCACTCCTCCCTGCCTTGGTGCCTGTAATCCAACTACTTCTTCTGCCTGCTGGGATCTACATCTATACAGCTACCACTCACTCATTCACTTAGTGAGTAATCTAACCTTTATCAGTCTGTCTCATCTTCAGCTCAGCACTGGGAGCCTGCAACTGGAATGCCCTATACTACAGTGTGCTGCTAACATCTACCATTGTGAGACGGGTCTCCTCTGCCGAGGGTCCCTGGACTGCTACTACTGGGTCATCTCACTACTGCCACCTCTGGTGGTATCAACCAGCTGTATAATAAAAGACAAATCTCTGTGTTTGCATGTCTCGAGTCTAGCCTAGTACTGCGGTTCCTCACGGGGCTCCTCCCCGTGGGAGTGGTCATCACTGCAGTACCCAAGAATCCACTCCAACACCTCAAAACCATAACAAACATAACACTTAGACCGCCTTCTAAGATATCTAAGACCTTCATCAGTTGTTCATCCAACATTGTACTATAGCAGATAAAACATTTGCAATCACCATAATCCAACATAAAATTCTAAAACTTTCCTTATCAAAAGGGATATCCAACCAACTCATACAGTCAAATATTTGCCCCTCTTTTAGTTGACCTACCATGATTTGCCAATCCAACTAGTAACAAACATGACTTCATCATCATTCTATACTCCATTACCTGAATCCATAGTTTTTTAAGAACATCAAATAAAAGCAGTAAACAATTCAATGTTCAAAAAAGTAGATGAATTTATTTATTATATCTCCCTGATTAATTTGCATTTCCAAATTTCAATTTAGAACCAAAGGGCCAGATTTTTTAATTTATGCGCGGGCGTAGATTTGTTCGTGCAACCCAGTGCGAACAAATCTACGCCCAATTTTATAACATGCGCGCGCTGCCGCGCTTGTTATAAAATCCAGGTTCGGCGCGTGCAAGGGGGTGCACACATGTGGCCTTGGAGGGAACTTTTTCTCCGGCACCCCCACCTTCCCCTCCCTTCCCTCCCTTCCCCTATCTAACCCACCCCCAGCCCTAACTAAATCCCCCCCTAACTAAATCCCCCTACATTTTGTTGAAAAAGTTACGCCTGCCTGAGGCAGGCATAACTTGCGCGCACCGGCTCGCCATGCCCCAGCACAGGCCGCTGTGCCGGAGGATTCGGCCCCACCCCCGGATTGCCCCCAGACCGCCCCAAACCGCCGCCCTGGCCCCGCCTCTGGACCACCCATTTTTGAGAGCCCTGGGACATACGCGTGTCCCGGGACTTGGCGCGCGCAGGGGCAGGTTTTCGAGGGTTACACGCATATCTTACGCACATAACCCTTTGAAAATCTGCCCCAAAATTTGGAAATGCAAAGAAATATATTTACTTTTATGAATACACTGAGGTGGCGTCTGCTTTTGTTTGATGTCTTTATTGAGCTGGAGAAAATAACACCCAGCCTTCTATGTTATAAGGTGAATTTTAAGATCTGTGTGTGGGAATCATGAGCATGCATATGCCGTTTTGTGCCATTGGCATTGGCCATTTTATAACATTCACACACATACGTGTGCATATGCTATACAATCGGCTGTATGCACATACATGTGCGCTCAATTTTATATAGATGTGCACTTTGCACGCAAATGCTGCATTTACCACGTAAGTGGGGTTAATTTTATAAGGGGTGCGCGCTGAGGCTGCTTACCCTTTCCCAGTTCATTCCAAGTTTGCCCAGTGTAGGGATAGTACTTCCTTATCCCCCCTAGTTTTATAGGTTCCCTTGTCCCCTGCTAGACCTGACCCTTAAAACGCCACTGATTATCCCTAATTGTTTTATTTATGACTTACATGCCAGCAATAGCAGAAGTAAAGTTACATGGTGTGGTCTCCTGGCACGCTTGTATTTACACGCAAATCTCTTGGTCTTGGGAGATATGTACATACACAGGTGCTTCTTACAATCCATGCCGGCCTGAGACACATGCATATCTCCTGGCTTTGACGTATGTAGGGCTTTTAAAATCCGCCACTATGTGTATTCACTGTCAGCATAGTTTTTTGTCTTCAGGAAAAATGTTTGCGTGATGGGACCTTTCAGGTAATAGCAACCGTTTCTAAAACATTACACCTCTATTTTTTTCTTTTTTACCATTTCTCAGATGCTTCATTCTGTTTCTCTTTCTATATATCCCTTCCGATCCCTCTTCTCTCCCTGATATACTTATACAAATTAAACAAAAGCTTTCTTTAATAGCATGAACGTTTTAAGCCCACTTTAACTTGAATGAAAAAAATAAATCCCCTATAAGCTTTATGTGATGGCAGATATTGTATCGCTGTAGCTTGCATCACTTTCAAGGCTTTGTAACCCCAAGCCATTTGTACAGTCACCTCTTTAACATATAACAAAAGATGCAAGTATATTTCAGTTTACAGTAATGTCACATTCAAATGTTTGGTTTGATTTTTAATAAGATTAAGATTACTTTTATTTTACTCTTGTAGGTTACTTAATCCATTGGACTTCTGGATCAGTCTTTATACTCCTAATTTGGAATGGTTCGGAAGAACCAAAAAAGATTCAATTTTTTCTGAAATTTTGGAAAAAAATTAATTTTTGAGTTAGTGTGCGCTAACTCCCGATAGCGTGCACTCACTCTACCAGGTTAGTGTGCACTATCGGGAATGCCTAACTCCCGATAGTGCGCAACCCAAAAATCGGGGCCCCTGAAAAAAAAACCTGAACCACAGGAAAAACGAAATACCCATGGGGTTCCCAAAACAAAGCCCTACATGAAATTTTTACCCGAAGCACATTTCTAATTTTTAAATTGATTTGAGTTTTGAGTACCCACTAACTAGGGACATCAATGGGATAGGCTGCTTCATTGAGAAGGAACCTGTGGATCATCAGTATGCAGAGGATAGATGACTTACAGCCATCCAAAGGAGAAGAATATCTACTGAAGATGTGGAGAAGAGGAGTAACAGGAGTATTACTGAGATACTAAAAGAAAGAAGAAGAGAAAAATTGTTGCTGTTCAGGTACTGTGATGAAACTAAGGAATTCAGAAGAGAAAACCACATGGAGAGGTAGGAGATAAAGGACTCTAAGATGGATTTCACCTTTAATACTTCACCTACATGGGAAGGAAAGAACTAAAACTTGGCCTATGCCAATAGGATGGGAGAAATATCAGATTAAAGACTAAATTGGCTTTAACATTTTAAGCTTTAACAAGACTTTGAGAAGTCACAAATTTATTGAAAGATACTTGTACCATCGATAAGTGCACTGAAAAGCTGCAAAGATTATTTTCATCATATCACAATATTTCAGTAAAAGTAATGTTGGAAACCAATGCCCACTCCTAGTGTGCTTCTTATGACATAATGACTTTATCCATCATTGGTGCTGTGATTATCACCCCTGTGTACAAGTCGAACAGTATTCAAAGGGCCTTGAAATTCATTTTTGCCCCTGCTCAAGGAGCACTGAAGTTTAAGACACTTTAACATTATGGGAAGTTTATCACCTCAAACTGAATTTGAGATATGGTACCACTCCCAGGTACGCCCAGCCCAGGGGTTACATTAAAAACTCATACAATCATGGTACTATGCATGTTAGTCATTTTGAAAGCAAGTCCTAAATATGTATCTTGTAACTATACAATATTATCCTCACACAATGGTCCTTTCTATAACTGTTAGACTAACCAGATTTCAATATTTTTAGGAGGAAGGGGTGCTACCTGTAAGATTAACAATAAAAACATATATTTTATCCTGGATCTTATAGCCTGTATTTTTTAATGCTTCCTATATAATAAAAGCTTGTATATGTCTGTCATGCTCTAGCATACTATTGGTCAAATTTAGGAGGCTTCTCATTGGTCAAACAAATCCTGTCTCTGTTTCATCAGCTAAACACATCTTATTGATCCCACATAATGTTTTCTCCAGAGGCAAACAGCTCCAGAAGCTTAGACCTGGTCTGTGTGGTCCCACCAAGTGCATGTGAGCCAATCTTTGTTATTTGTCCTTGGTGTCACCTTGGCAGAGTGACATCAGTTTAAAGGAAGACAGATAAAGCAAGGACCTCCTAAAAACAAATACCAACTCTTCCCACAGGCAGGAATGACAAACACCTGCCAGCTGGACGACAGATGCAACCTCCCCATATGACCTTCAACATCCCCTGACTGTCTACAGAATGAGTTCTAAAGAGGTGGAAACCACCAGGACCTCAGTCTGGGAAGTATAGCCCCTCTGAACATTCAAGAGATGAGTTGTGCTCTCTGGTCGCAACATCTTCCAACAGAGTGCCTCTTATTTGGAGGAGAAGGGTAGTAATTTTTCTCTAGGGAACTGAACACTTACAGCCCCCTCAGCAGGACAGGCATAGCAACCCACTTCCCAGACTGGCAGAAGACCCTTCCCATACAGTAGGTAATGTCCCTCACAGACAAGTGCAAAATATGTCCTCTGGCAGTCAACACCTCTGGAAGCAGAGACCGAGTAAGAGTGATCCCACCAAGTGTACGGAAAAGGAGTCCTGCTCTCCGATTTTGATTTCCACCCTAATAAAGCAGCAGTGATTTTCAGGAGAAGGACAGAGATAGCAAGGGCCCCTCCCCCTCATCTCACCACATAAAAGCCAACAGCCCCCTTCCCCCATGGTAAAAGCCTTTCATTTTTGATGGGCATTTTGTCTAGTTTCCATATGAAGGGCACACAAAACAGCAGCTGAAAAACCTTGTTGGAGTGCTGATATCCTAAATGCTGCTAGTTTGAATCTCATTTGCTGGTACACACTGGCACTCCGCCTGTTTTGAAAGATTGTCGGCCCTATTCTCATCTATTGCAGAGGATGGAATCAATGCTCATGCACTTAAGTGGTATCAAGATATAATATATATTCTCTTTGATTGACACTAATTTGTTCCAACAAAATCTTTTTACTCTAAAAATCCTTGTCTTTTAAGGACCTTGGGTTGTCAAACACAAGGCAAAAAGATTTTAATTAGCTCATTACTGTAATAAATCATAGACATTGCACTTACCAAAAAAACAGCAAGTGATTTAGCTTTCACAGTTTTGCAGATATCTTATATTTCCTTTCCATCGTCTTAGAACTTAAGGTCATCAAACATGTTTAAGGTGAACCCCTTTTATTGGATTAACAATACATTTTAATAGCTTTCACAAGTTAAACTCCTTTCATCAAGTCCATGAAAAATGAGACAGGGAGATTGATTCTAACTCTACAAGCAAATTATTGACTGGATTGCAACGAGAATTTTTCTTTTTAAAAGTTTCAAAAAGATGTAATAAAAAGGTTGGGCTTGGGGGAAAATGGACCTGATCTAATGCTTGGAAATCCTTCCTACCGTGGCATTTGTTATTCAAAAAGAAAACAAAGAGTCCTTTGGTCTGAAAAATAAATATAAAACAAACAACATAAAATATATATACACCAAAACATTCAGTCCTGCATAAATACTGGTTACATATCAAATTCTTTCAGAAACCTTTTAAACAAGTGTTATTCAAAGCCAGAGTAGGGAAACTGTTCTAAAGAACAAAATCACAGTGCATATAGAAAGACTTGGTTTAATGGGTCACAGCCAGCATGGATTTACACAAAAGGGAAATCTTACCTCACCAATCTGCTACATTTTTTGAAGGGGTTAATAATATTAGTGAGCCAGTGGATGTAGTGTTTTTGGATTTTCAGAAGGTGTTGGATATAGTGACCCATGAGAGACTCCAGTGAAAATTAAAAAGTCACAGGATAGCAAGCAATGTCCCATTGTGGATTGTAAACTGGTTAAAAAGATAGGAAACAGAGAGTAAGACTAAATAGTCAGTTTTCTCAGTGAAGAAAGGGTAAATAGCGATCTGTGCTGGAACTGCTGCTTTTTAATATTTTTATAAACAGTCTAGAAATGGGAACAACAAGTATGGTGATCAAATTTGCAGTTATTCCAGGTTGTTGAATCACAAGTAGATTGCAAAAAAATTGCAGGAGGACTTTACAAAAACTAGAAGACTAGGCATTCAAATGGCAGATGAAATTTAATGTGGACAAGTACAAAATGATACACATGGGAAAGTAACTATGAGGGAGTGCCCCTAGTGTTCCCCTACATAACTGTGCAGGACCAGGTGAGACACCTGGTCCACCTTAAATGCTTTAAGGAGAGTGTGCTCTATGGACAGGATCCTGTGGGCTAGGTGGGGCTCAGAGGGCATAGCCAGAGACTAGTGAATAAGAGCTGGAATCCATGTGTAGGATAAACCAGTCCAGGTCTGAGGTCTCAGGGAGGAGGCAGCTCCTGTATGCAATAGGGGTGTGCATTAATTTGCAACGTATTGGCAATCCGCAACATATATGCCATATTCGTTGTATTTGTGGGGGTCACAAAACGTATGGTGAACCCCCACGAATACAACATATCACTAATGAATAAAGCCCACCCTCTTGACCCCCCCAAGACTTGCCAAAAGTCCCTGGTGGTCAAGCGGGGGTCCTGGAGTGATCTCTGCACTCGGGCTGTCGGCTGCCAGTATTCAAAATGGCACCAATAGCCCAAAGACAAAGGCTATTGGCGCCATTTTGAATACTGGCAGCCGACAGCCCAAGGGCAGGAGATCACTCCAGGACCCCGCTTGACCACGAGGACTTTTGGCAAGTCTTGGGGGGGTCAGGAGGTTGGGGAGTTGTAGTAAATTAAATTTAAAGGGTTGGGATGGGGTTTTTGGGGGGAAACAAATACATATGTAACTAATGAATGGATCGGGGTTCCCCGACAACGGATGCATCAGATTTGGGTCCCGACAAATACGAATACTGAATGGGACAAATCCGTACCTGCTGCACATCCCTAGTATGCAATACTGTCCAAACCTTGAGCTGAGATGAAGCAAAATACTGTAAGTAAAGAGTGTCACTGTCTGAGGAGAAGACAGTCTGTGGTTGTGCATTTGTGAAGTTATAATGAAGAGTTACTGTTTTAAAAAGGCTGGAGTCAGTCTACATTGTCTTCAGGCCTGTGGGAATCACCACTTGTTCCTACAGTAACCCACAATGTTAGGTTCCAGGAAAAGGATTGGGCCACCTTAGTCGGTAATACTTTGAAATCCTCAACCTACTGTGTGATGGCCATCAAAAAAACATACACAATTTTAGGAATTATTAGGGATGTGCATTCATTTAAAATTAATGGGCATTCCAAAATGAATGGATTCCCCATTCACTTCTTTGTGGATCCCCAAAACAAATGGAGGGAGTCCCACAAATGAAATTAATCCTATTCATTCCATTTGTTTTAGTTTTCTGCTATTTTTTATTTATTTATGAACTTTTATTTACCGAAGTTCGTAAAACACATCACGCCGGTTTACAATGAACTGAAAAGAACGGAAAATTACAATGAAGGGGAAAGGGGGGCAGGCTAGAAAAAGGAGGAGGTGGGGGAAGGAACGAGAGAGATAATTTCTATATTTCATTTATAGGGGATTTAATCAATGGAAGCAAGTATTATTTAGTAATTGTAACATTTAACAAGTTAGCAGTCAGCCCTTCCCAGTGAGTTATGTGTGAGGCTGTGAACTGTTGTCAAAGAGACTACAGCACAGAGACAACATTTCACAGTGATCCAGCCTATCACTTTCCTCCAGATCCAGTGATGCTGATCTTGAAGATTGAGCATGAGATGAACTGTAGTCATTGTTTTGGGGAGGATGCTGTTACTTTACGTTGAGCCAGTGATTCCAGACCCATGAATTTTAACTTAGGTTTTAGCCTCGTCCCTGAATTTGGGGAATCCATTACAATAAGTTGTATAGAAGCATGTCCATTGAAAAGTTCTTATGGGAAGACTGCTTTGAATTTTGTTTAATACCGCCACGTATTTCGTCTTTGCGTAACACACAGTCCTTAAATGTAGCAGGTCTTAGCGTAGGGTGGGTCTCTGCCTGCTCCCTGGGGGTCTGTTTAACCCTTCTAGACCCTGAGTTCCTAAACTTGGTGAGAGGCTCTTCCCTTCACCCAGGATTCCCTGTGGGTCTGGATTTTAAGGAGGACTGGATGAGACAGCTGTGCCTAGTCCTTCAAGTTAATCTGAAGAGTCTTTTATATACTCCCTCATGCTGAGCTATGGTGG